>NW_028253197.1:0-1000 GCF_964263255.1 Lissotriton vulgaris
CTAGGATGTTGTCATTAATTTGAATTTGGGGGTGGGGGTATTGGCATGCCCATTCTGGGCAGACCCCACCCCTGAACTTTGATAAAGAATAATCCCTGGTTCCTAGTGGGCTTTCTGCCCCCCCGGGGAGAGAAAGGGGCTATTGGGGGCAGAAAAACTGGTCACAATTTTTTCCGGGGTAGGGCATTGGCATGCCCATTCGGGGCAGCCCCTACCTCTAGGAATTCATTAAAAAAAACAAATCCCTGGTTCCTAGTGGGCATTCTTGCCCCCATCTGCTTCCTGTGGGGCAGAAAGTGTTTTCCCTTTGATTTGGGGGTGACTTCAAAGCAGCTCTCTGAGGTACACAAGTATACATTTCAACCCAGTTCTGTCTGCCAGTCTGCCTGTGGGGTGTAATCAGTCCTTTGTGTGGAACAGGATACTGACTATTCAAGTGAAGTGTTAGTCCCTCCTTTCCATCCTGCCCAGGCAAGGCTATTGGAATGTAGATATATATAAGATAAGATAAGGAGGTTCTTAAATATTAGCAAGTATGGTTAAACAGGCACTAGACCCTTAAACCAGCACCCGAAAAACAAAACACTAAAAATATTGCAGTAATAATTGTGCAAACCCTATGTTGAAAGAGGTATCCATGTACAGAACTAAACATAAGAATAATTATGTACATACTTATTAAATTAACTTTAGCAATGATGATACAAAATTCGCGCTGAGCCATCTTGAATTCAAAGGTGGCAGCTACAAATGATTGTAAATACTGAATTGGCAGATGAAATTGTAAATGATTGTGACAATGCTACTATATTTGTCGTAAAAATTTAGCTTAAAATAAATGTGCTTTTCACTTAATTAGCAGATAAATAATGTAATTGACAGCGCGCTTTAGTATAATGAATGGTTGTAACTTTTCCGTGACTGTGGAAAACTGGTTGCTATGTCTACTAAGAAGCCGCCACATGAGCCAATGAGCACTTGACATGTTTAAAGGTACTCA
>NW_028253198.1:0-11821 GCF_964263255.1 Lissotriton vulgaris
ATTTACCACAAGGTTATAATGCACCTCTACCTACATGTCTAGGTGAGTCACATATAGCCCGGGAGAATGGTCTCTGAAGTCTGCAGAGGGGCTCTGCTCATGCAGGGGCACCCTCTCACATAAAACCCAGCACCCTACCTCCAGGATTGTTAAGGCCTGCTTTAGGGGTAACTCATTGGTTTTAAGTGTAGTGACCTATAGATATAGTCAACCTGTATCTAAAGTAAGTGGTGCAAACAGCAGCTTACATAGGCTGCAATGGCAGACCTGTAGTTCCATTTTGCATGGCCTCTCATGGGTGGCAAAATACATGCTTCAGCCCATGGGAGGCCTCTGGGGTACCTGTGGCCTGGGAACATGTGTACCATATACTAGGGACATATAAGGTACACCAGTATCCAATCTGGAGTGTACCAAAATACGTGGCATAATATTTCAAGGAGAAAGCAAATAGACTGGGGTCCTGATTAGCAGGATCCCAGTCAGACTAGTCAAAACTGTGCAACATCAGGCAAAAAGTGGGGTTAACTATTAGAATCAGATCCTATGTGATATGTGACGTCATCAGCAGTGTATTGCGGACGTGCGAGTTATAGTTAGCTGAACTAACTATAACAGGGGAATTTCATAGGTTTTGTAGGAGTAAAATGACCAGCTAACGGTAACGTGTGTGAAACCTATGGTTTTTTCTGTGAATTTGCAAGGATTTTTAAATGCTAATTCCTAACTATAACGTGGCTTAAACCTATGGTTTTTTAAGTGAATTTCAAAGGTTTTTTAAATGGTAATTCCTAACTATAACGTGGCTGAAACCTATGTTTTTTTCAGTGAATTTCAATGGTTTTGTAAACGATAATTTTTAAATGTAGTTGTTTTTATACTGATTTACTACATTATTATAAATTATTTATTTTTAGATATATTATTTTTTAAATTACATGAAAAAAATGTTTGTACACCTCTCTGCAACGCAGCCCCCTGCCGTGTTTGCAGAGGGGGAACAAATTCCCCTTGCATACTGGGGATCCCTGGGGGCCAACTAGCCCACATGGAACCTCCAGTATGTGCCAGTGGGCTGCATTGCAGAGAGGTGTAATGAGGCCACACCCTTTTTTACACCTCTCTGTAACGCAACCCCCGGGCGTGTTTGCAGAGGGGGAACTAATTCTCCTTGCATACTGCGGGTCCCTGGGGGCCAACTAGCCCACCAGGAGCCTCCAGTATGCGCCAGGGTGCTGCGTTGCCTTGCCCCGGGGGGCAGCGGTCCCTGGGGCAGTGTGCAGGGTATTGGGGACCCCCACACTTCTTTATCACTATGCCCTCGCGATTTGATCCCCCCGGGGGGTAATTTTTTTAAAAAAAGACCGGGTTTAAAAAAAAAAAAATGGAGCCTTTTTTGTCCTTGTGGGACCACCTGGGCAGGCCTAGGGGGTCATGGTGTGTCTACCCTGCCCCCTTTTTTTGTCCTACAAGTTTGTTTTTCTGCTTTCTTGTGCCTCGGTCTACCTAGCACAAGATGGACGCCAACTCTTCCTGGTTAGAAGTGTTGACAGCCAATGAGCATGCTGCTTTCTCGTGAAGGCATGCTGATTGGCTGCCACTGTCTGTCAACACTCCAAACCAGGAAGTGTTGGCAGCCATCTTGTGCCTCTGTAGAACCAAGGCACATGAAAGCAGTGAACCAAAGGTGGAAAACATGCAAAGGGGGCAGGGTGAAGCACCCTGACCCCCTTGGCCTGCTCAGGGGGTCCCACAAGGACCCCCAAGGCCCCCACAGGGTACGTGCACCGTACGCGGCCCCAAGCAAGGTACGCGCAAGGTGCAAGGACCCAGTGATTTCCCCCAACCAAAAAACTTTTTTTTGGGCCTTGGGGGTCCTTGTTGGATCCCCTGAGGAGGCCTAGGGGGGCAGGGTGCTTCTACCCTGCCCTTTTTTTGAGTTCTGCACGTTTGTTTTTCTACTTTCCGGTGCCTCAGTCTACTGAGGCACAAGATGGCTGCCAACAATTTCTGTTTTGGAGTGTTGACAGACAGTGGCAGCCAATCAGCATGCAGCCCGTGCACGGTGAGGTCCGCGTACGGTGCGCGCACCGTGCGCGCACGGTGCGCGCTTTTAATTATATTAATTTTTTCAAATTTGATTTTCTCAGGAACTACAGGAGGGATTTACACCACTTAAACCAAAGGGCGATCAGCGAATCAGACTCTACCATTTTGCCAAATTCGGTGTAATTCCGTTCAGCGGTTCGGGCGGTAGCCGTGTCTAATCGTCCTTTGGAAATGAACATGGGGAAAAGACGTTTTGGGACCCCCCTTTTTTCTCGGCCCCTGCTTGACGAATCTTCCCAAGACTTTCAGGGAAAGAGCGGAGCAGAGCGGGCCATCTTCTTTGAGAAATTCGCAAAGATTCAACAACCGGCGCCAAAGTTATTCCCAATAGAATGTTGCAGATTTCCTATGGAAACTAGGTCCTAACTATAACTACCTACTGGCGTAGGTAATATATATATATATATATATATCGTGAAGGAAAAAGGTTAACTGCAGAATATATATATATATTGGACATTAGATTCTCCAACAAGACGCAGTCAAGGAAATCATCCGGCACTCCAAGAAAGAGAAAAGTCTTTACTTTATTTTAGACGAGTTAAAAAACATCAACGCGTTTCTGGAGTCAAGCTCCCTTATATATATATTTCCACACGTCAAAAATTGTAATTTGGCTCAGTTTCATCGATGATTTATTCCTTATTTGGAACGGTACAGACATTGAATTCACCCAATATCTAAATAAACTGATTAACAACAAACTGGGGCTGAGATTCACATCAGCAATCAGCGAAAAGGAGATAGTGTTTTTAGATACAAAGGTATACATAGAAAATGGACAATTGGAAACCACCGTCCATCGAAAGAGTACTGCAACTAATAGTATTCTACATGGAGACAGATCCCATCCTACAACCTTGAAAAAAAGTATACCTTACGGCAAATTCATTCGTATGAAAAGAATTGTTCCAATCCAAAGGAGATGAAACAAAAGTACAAGGAGACAACAAAAAGATTCCTCAAAAGAGGATACAACTATAAAGATGTCAAAAAAGGAGAATTGAAAGCTAGAGAACTAAGCAGAACACAAACTCTGATCGACAAAAAGCAAGTGGAATCACCATCTCAACCAGAACCGATCAGAATGATTATGACATATAGCAAAGTAAGTCAAAACGTAAGAAGGATACTCAATAAATATTGGAACATCATTAAAAAAGATCCAGACATTGGTGATCAACTAAGCGAACATCCTCTTGTAACATTTAGAAAACCACCTTCATTACAAGATAAACTAGTGAACAGTCACTTTAAGATGAAAAAGAAAAATGACTGGCTTACCTCCAGACAAAAAGGCTTTACCAAATGCCTACATTGCAAGGCTTGTACAGTAGGATCATCTCTGAAATCCTTACTAGATCCACAAGGAAAGACCTTCAATATAGAGGAAACAATAACCTGTAAAACCACACATGTAGTTTATATTCTGACATGTGCGTGTGGTAAGAACTATATTGGCATGACTACTTGTCCGCTACATAAAAGAATCTTGGAGCACATCCGAGCCATTCAAAATGGGGACATGTCCTACGCCATTGCCAAACACATGTCGTTGCATACTGGTAAAACATGGAAAGACATACGCTACAGTGGTATAGCAACGGTACTTCCTAATGAAAGAGGAGGCAATCGAAAACTGCAACTAAGGAGATTAGAGTCACGTCTAATCATACGCTTTCAAACAAAGACGCCGAGAGGATTGAACATGGATGATGAGATGTACGCACATCTCTAAAGATCTATTGAAAATGGGGACCCTAATAAATATGAGATGCCTTGACTCCATGGAATATATAGACTTCATATAGATCACTTTCTGAAAAACTTTGGGCACTGAGCCCTCTACAATGTACTTTTGAGGATTGGACTACCTATGACTGGGATTAATTATGGCACTGAGCCTATAAATGAACAATAATAGTACAGACATCATATTCAAACGATTTGGTTAATGATGTACTAACTGTCGGTATAACCAGTACACAGGTTAGATGGAATTTTTCCATGTTTGAAACCGACCTTCATAAACTCCTTGAAAGACTGCCCTACCTCTTTAAGTAACTTTGAAAATAACTTAACAGTGATCAACATAATGTATAGAATGGTAATCTATTTCAATGCAATGCTTTAAAAACGTTTTGATTTCCAAATGGTATTTAAAACTACATTTCCCAGAATGCTCCATTATAAGCTGATGGGAAGTTAAAGTATATAAGGTAAAAATAGAAAATGGACAAGTGGCAACACTGTGACCAAGACCTGCGGTCGAAACGCGTAGGTGAAGGGGGCTATCTGAGTCTCTTGAATAAAACCCAACTTAAGCAATTGGACGAGTGCAGACAATCATTTTTACTTGGTGAATGATTATTTGTGGGGATACGTTCATCCCTGCTGTCTGGCACCGACCTTCAAAAGCGTGCACCTTCTTGGGAACAAATTGGTGGTCAATATATATATATATATATATGCGCAAACAGCAACTTCCAGCACTTCGTTTCGGCAAACATGGAAACCAACGAACCACGCAATACCTTGCAAAGGCAGGTATGTTTATTGATCCTTTCTCTCACTCCTCACATATCACATATATATATATATAACAGCTGACTATCTGGACCTGAGGGTGTTTGTGGAACAAGACAGGCTACACACCTCACTATACCGCAAGCCCACGGCAGGCAATTCCATCTTGAGAGCTGACAGCAATCATCCCACCAGACTGATACAGAGTATCCCTTATGGGGAACTACTGAGGCTGAAAAGAAACAGTAGCAGGGAGGAGGATTTTGAACTGGCAGCGGAGGGCTGTGTAGAGAGATTCTGTAAAAGAGGATATAATCCTATCTCTCTATCAAAAACATTGAAAAAGGTGAAGAAGATCAAAAGGGAGGACCTACTTAGGCAAAGTCCTGCAAACAAACAACCTAGCAACGATGGGAAATTTCGGCTGATAACACCATACACCAGCGAATCCAACAACTTAAAAAGAATATTGCATAAAAACTGGCATATTCTAAAAACTGATTCAGTACTAAAGGATGATATTCCATCTAAACCTTTAGTCACATATCGAAAGGCCATTTCGAAAAAGTTACTCCTAAGACAGGCAAAATAGCAGAAATGGGGGGGTTTTACCCCTGCTGTAAATGCAAAGCCTGCACAGGTAGTAAAAGCGTTCGAGTGTACGAGATCCCAGGTGCAGGCATCTCCAAATCTATTGAAAAATTCATGACATGCAGCACTAACTACGCTGTATATTGCCTTGTCTGCCCGTGCGGCCTAAGATATATAGGGATCCATCAATTGAAGGTCAGAGTCCTGGAACACCTTAGGGCGATCAGCAAAGCACACCCATCTTACCCTGTCGCAAGACACTTTGATCAGACACACAAAAGAGACAGGAGTAAATTGCAATACTTCGGCCTTGACTATGTGCCGGAAAATGTAAGAGGAGGAGATAGGCTAAAAAAGCTGAGATGCCTGGAGTCCAGGTACATTATAGACCTGATGACAAAGGCACCATTGGGATTGAACAGTGGGGAAGAACTGGCTGTCCATCTGGGAAAATAAGCAGCCGTTGGGACAGTGATGTCAACAGAATTGTTTTTAGGCCCCAGAGTTGCTTGATGTTCCTCTAAAATTCCTGATATATATGAAGGGAAACAGGAAGTTGACTTGGATTGGGAAAAAAACATTCCCTCTGCAACGTTTATCTGTTTCTTTCCATTAGACTCTCTTCCTTTCTTCTTTTTCTTTTTCTGTTCTCCCCTCTCTCTTCCTCTCCCCTCTCACTTATCTACATAATTGAACTTGTAGTGATCTAAACTTAAAATTTAGGTGATATAATGTACAAAAATGCCTTATCTGTATGTGAAGATAGAGTGACTTGCCGATACATGGCTTCATGGACTGTCGGAAATTCGAAATAGGAGTTGCAAGGTTTTTGCGCTCCCTTAATCTCCCCGTAAGGTTACAATGCGGAGAGCAATGCCGATACACAGCGATATTTACTGTATTGTATTTCCGTTCATACTGAGCAAACGCGGGATAAAAGAGGGAATATATACCGAAAATGCAGATTCTATTATGTGTTTGCACGTTCAAAGATGGCGCGACGCTCAGTTGCAAAGTATTCAGTCCACCAAATATGTTTAGTAAAAGTATGATTGCATTAATACCCAGGCTAACCTGCGAACCGTGACGAACACTGACGAAGGCTTGATGCTGAAACGCGTCTGTTAGCTCTGTAAATAAACTACGATGGTGTGAGCACTAAATTTGGTTTCACAGGTGCGGTTCTTCTGAGGGGTATTCTTGGAAGCTGAGCACCGTGTTTCTGCGGGCACCCACTACTGCATACCGCACCCACCCGTGAGGGCCTCGACTTCCAGTGAGACAGAGAGCATTCATATATATATATATATATATATATATATATATATATATATATATATATATATATATATATATATATATATATCTATACTACTATTGTAAAGGAAGAACTTTGAACCTTTGAGGCAGGTAAACTCGGGAACCACAGCGCCAATCCACACACCCGATACATCGTTGTAATCGTCAGGGTGTGCAGATGGACATAGGCTATATAAACTTAATAAATATACGTTATTAAAAAAAATTTACCAAAAAAAAAAGTAGTCCCTTGGAAGAAGCGCCGGCCGCGACGTGCGTGCCCGACGTGAGGAGCGCGGGGAGGAACAGCGTCCAGGAGCGCGAGGAGGACCGGCGGACATGGCGCGGGGAGAAGCGGTGAGGAGCGGCGGACAGGCGGTGAGGAGCGGTGGACAGGCGGTGAGGAGCGGTGGATAGGCGGGGAGGAGCGGTGAGCGACGGATGAGGTAGGGTATTTATTTATTTAGGAGCGGTGAGCGGCAGAAAAATGAAGCAAAAATGAAAATCGTGAGCAAGAGGAAGCAAACATTACAAAAGTGAGCCAAACGGTGCATTACAGGAGGAAAAAGTTACGTGTGCAGGTTACAAAAGCGTACATCGTGAGCAAGAGGAAGCAAACGGAGCAATACAAAAGTGAGCCAAACAGTGCATTACAGGAGGAAACAGTTACGTGTGCAGGTTACAAAAGCGTAGAAAGTAAACATAGAGGTATAGGAGGAAAAAGTGACGTGTGCAGGTAGCAAGAGGCAGCAAACGGAGCATTAAAAAAGTGAGCCAAACGGTGCATTACAGGAGGAAAAAGTTACGTGTGCAGATTACAAAAGCATAGAAAGTAAACATAGAGGTATAGGAGGAAAAAGTGACGTGTGCAGGTAGCAAGAGGAAGCAAACTGAGCATTAAAAAAGTGAGCCAAACGGTGCATTACAGGAGGAAAAAGTTACGTGTGCAGGTTACAAAAGCATACAAAGTAAACATAGAGGTATAATACTGCAATATATGGAGGAAGGCTCCGGGGGATCCACGGACAGCGTCGGGTGGGCGGGGGCACTGAAGCCTAATTGCTCCCGGACAACGTCGGGACGGGCTGCTAGTATATATATATATAGTATTATTGGTGACAACGGCGAAACGCTATACTGTATGGTGGACATAAATGTTTACATAATTCCCACAATGCATAAATGTATTGTACATATAATTACAAATAACGGAAAAAGTTTGCAGTTTTAAATATGAAGTGCAAAAAAATCGGATTACCGTGATGTATATATGTAAATACCTCTTTTATGTCTATTAATGAGCACTAGCACTTTAAAAAGGGATGTGCTTCACTGACGTGTTGTCATGTGATCAAGGCAGGGATCTGCCGAAACGCGTCGTGAGGACTGGTGTTGAAATAAACTGAAAGAAAGCACTAAGAAGGGTCTGCCTCGTTTTCTTTTCTGACCCCACGGGAGTTGGTGGCTGAAGCGAGCAATTCCGAAAATATATATATATATATATATATATATATAAAATAACCTCTCTGTGAGAAGGAAATGAGCCGCACACAACATGAGAGACCAGGTAGATTTAATTACATTTCTTAAAAGCGCGCTGGCATTCGTTATAATCCCTGATGCATTTCGGTCTACCTAGACCTTTTTCAAAGGGGTGAGCCAGAAGCATCCGTGAGGCTGGAAAAGCACAAAGGAAACCATATTTGCTTTTTGAATTGTTTACCCCCTGGTGGGCGTCCCGATGGACTTATTTTTTGAGCATTATGGGCCTGGTAGTCCTTTCCCAGTCTTGCAATTGTTCCCCTTCCATGGGTGATGCTTTAAAATATACCGCTTGTGTCTTTAATGATTCCCGTACAAACTTCTTTTTAAAGTCTATTGTGGCCCAGAACCAGGGTCCAGTCCCTGGTGGTGCCGCTGCCCTTGTTTGCTCTCGCAGGTCCACAGAGTTGGTCCATATCGGGCAGTGATGGCGCTCTTTGTTACTGGGGGTGCGTCGCTCGTGGCAGGACCCAGCTATGAAACATGAAACAAACCCTCTCAGCGAGAAGGAAATGAGCCGACCCACACAACATGAGAGACCAGGTAGATTTAATTACATTACTTAAAAGAGCACTGGCATTTGTTATAATCCCTGATGCATTTCGGTCTTCCTAGACCTTTTTCAAAGGGGGTGAGCCAGAAGCATCCATGAGGCTGGAAAAGAACGAAGGAAACAATACTTGGTTTTTGAATTGTTTACCCCCTGGTGGGTGTCCCGATGGACTTTCATTTTGAGCATAATGGGCCTTGTAGTCCTTTCCCAGTATCGCAATTGTTCCCCTTCCATATATATATATAACCAAAACGACTCATCCTAGCTGAAGAAGCAGAAGCCACACAGGGGAAATTCAGGTGGAAGCGTTTACTGAAATAGCAGGGCATAATGCATTTCGGCCATCTCGCCCTTCATCAGATGCCAAACAATCAAGATACTGGCCTACCCCCGTTTTAAAATGTCCTGCAACATTCCCATAGGTGAGTGCTCGCTCCTCCCCCGATCATGTGCTCATGCACTCGGTCGCTGCTCCTCAAAACTGCAAGTCCCAGAGTTCTTTGTACCTGGTAAGTACTCCATGGGGATTTGATAATGGTTGTGTGTTGTTAGGTATTGTGCAGGACAATACGGGATGACGGCGATTTTAAAATCTTGATGGGTGTTCAATTCCAGGGCTTCCTCGAGTCCCCTTCAACGCTCCAACCCCCATGCCAAGAGTCCACCGGGCAGGGGCAGGTAGAGCAATGTACCCCACCCTCCGTGAAATCGCTAACTTCGCTGCAGCCACCCTTGTTTGACTTGTCATGTGAGGTGGGCCTGAGCCATTCCGATACCTCGGACGCCAAAAGACACCTTTGCAGATGTGAAACCAATGATGCTCAGGCCGGCTTGTGGAGCGGGGCTTCTGTTTGACGCGTCTCTGGTTGACGCGTGCATTATCCAAAACGACTCCTCCTAGCTGAAGTAGCAGAAGCGACACAGGGGAAATTCAGGTGGAAGTGTTTACTGAAATAGCAGGGCATATATATACGCACTGCTTATGACCTCACATATTATGTCACTCATGGCATGGCCAGTGACATTACTGATGACATCTCAAATGACATCACTGATGACTTCACTCAGTAGCTGTGAGTGTTTTTGAAATGTTCATGAGTGTTAATTATATATACCAAGGTTTTTTGATGTATCAGTGGGTGTATGAGTCAGGCCCGGCCCGCGCAGGGCGTTATACCGGGGCGGTGATGTAAGGCGGGGGAGGGGCAGGGTGGGGGCTTTGAAAATGCGGGATATGGACCATTACAGGTAAGTAACGGATTATTATTTTTTTTAAATCGTTGCCTAAGCTGCATCACATTTTGCGATGCAGCGTGGGCAACAAAACTCGTTTTATTCATTTGTTTCGTTACTTACCTGTAATGGTCCATATCCCGCATTTTCAAACCCCCCACCCTGACCCTCCCCCGACTGACGTCACCACCCGGTGTACACCCCTGCACGGGCCGGGCCTGGTATGAGTGCCTGTAGTGATGAATCTCAGGGTGTGTTACCTACTGTATAAATGAGTGATTAGGTGTCTCAGTAAATGTTTGGGTCACTGACTAGGTCTTCTGAATGTCTTTATCATTCTATCAGTTGGAGTCTAAGTAGATGTGTGGGTGTGTGAGTGGGTAAGTGAGTGGCTGTATGGGTGATTGATTGGTTGTCTGTGTACATGTATGGGTCTCTGATTGTCTGTGTGGGTGGGTGAGGGTGTGGGTAACTCCCTGTATGGAAGATCGAATGGGTGAGTCATTGGTTGTATGGGTTAGTGAGTGTGTATGTGAGGGGCTGTATAGGTTAGTGAGTGTGTTTATAGCTGTGTGGGTAAGTGGATTCGACAGTGGTACATGAGTGACTGTATGTGTGAGTGATTGAATGTGAGAGTCACTGGATGGGTGAGTGTGTGCATGTGATAATGTGAGTACATGTAATTATCTGTATGAGTAAGTAAGTGGGTATGTGTTTGTAACTGTATGGGTAAGTGGCTGTGTGATTGACTCTATGGGTGAGTGAGTAGGTATGTGAATAGCTTTGTGGGTGACTGACGCAGAGTGTGAATGGCAATATGGGTTTTATAGTGGATATGTCAGTGGCTGTATTAGTGAGTAAGAAGATGTATGACTGGCAGTATGGGTGAGTGAGTGGATTTTTTGTAGATCTATGAATCAGTGAGAAGGTGTGTAAGTACTCGTATGAGTCCTTGAATAAGTTTGTGAATTATTGTGTGGGAGTGAGAGTGAGTGATTAAACATTTCTATGGAGGTGTGGGTGTGTGCTTTAATAATGCTATAGATGATGTCATCAGTGATGGCCTTTCAGATGTCATCAGTGATGTCATCAGTGATATCCCTGACCATATCATTGTCATTAGCAGTGCATTGCGGGGTGTAAAGTATAGTTAGCTCAGGTAACTATAACTGCTGAATTTCTCTGTTTTTGTATGAGTGAAATTAAGTTTAACTATAATGACCATGTAACCTTTGTATTTTTCAGTGAATTTCTATGTTTTTTAATTCTATTTCCTAACTATAACCTCCCTGCAACCTTTGGTTTTGTTCAGGGAATTTCTATGATTTTTTATTTTTATTTCCTAAGTGTAACCTGTATCCTTTGAGAGTGGGTGTGAGTGAGTATCTTAGTGTCTCAGTGAGTGTGTGGGTGCATGACAATCGAAAATGGGTGTATGACTGTGTGTGTGAGTGTCTGAGTTGTCCTGGGGGAGGCTGTATACGTGTCTCACTGGATGTGTGAGTCATTGTATGATTGTCAACGTAGGTCTGTGAGTGTGTGAATGTCTTAGTGGGTATCTGAGTAGGTGCATGAGTGTCTCAGTGGGTCTATGAGTGGATGTGAGATTCCAAATGGGTTTGAGAGTGCCTCCATATGTGTGTAAGTCAGTCTGTGAGTAAGTACAGGAATGTCTGAGTGGATCTGTGAGTGTGTGCATGAGTCTCTGAGTGGGTGCATGAATGTCTAAGTGAGTGTCTCAGTGGGTCTGTCAGTAGGTGTGAGAGTGTCTGAATAGGTTTAGCAAGTGCCTCCACGAGTGTGTAATTCAGTCTGTGAGTAAGTGCATGAGTGTCTCAGTGGGTCTGTGAGTGGGTGGGTGTGTGAGTCTCTGAGTAGATCTATGAGTAGATATGTGAGTGTCTGAGTAGGTCTTGCAACAGCAACAAGGCCTTTAGGATCGGTAAAAATGCTAAGATCATTACTGAT
>NW_028253199.1:0-44574 GCF_964263255.1 Lissotriton vulgaris
GGGGGGTGTTATCTCTTTTGTCGAAAATCAGCCGTTTTTGCTCGAACATTAAATGCCTCCAAATGGTATTTAATTAACTTCCCGAGCCCCTGGAAGCATGAAAATCACTTTAAACATGCTAATTTTAGCTCTAACACTGATGATCCACCTACAAATGTGAACTGACGTTCAAAAATAAAACATTTGAAAACAGACCATTTTCCACATTTCTGAAGCATGACGTAATGGGGGGGTGTTATCTCTTTTGTCGAAAATCAGCCGTTTTTGCTCGAACATTAAATGCCTCCAAATGGTATTTAATTAACTTCCCGAGCCCCTGGAAGCATGAAAATCACTTTAAACATGCTAATTTTAGCTCTAACACTGATGATCCACCTACAAATGTGAACTGACGTTCAAAAATAAAACATTTGAAAACGGACCATTTTCCACATTTCTGAAGCATGACGTAATGGGGGGGTGTTATCTCTTTTGTCGAAAATCAGCCGTTTTTGCTCGAACATTAAATGCCTCCAAATGGTATTTAATTAACTTCCCGAGCCCCTGGAAGCATGAAAATCACTTTAAACATGCTAATTTTAGCTCTAACACTGATGATCCACCTACAAATGTGAACTGACGTTCAAAAATAAAACATTTGAAAACGGACCATTTTCCACATTTCTGAAGCATGACGTAATGGGGGGGTGTTATCTCTTTTGTCGAAAATCAGCCGTTTTTGCTCGAACATTAAATGCCTCCAAATGGTATTTAATTAACTTCCCGGGGTGAAGAAACCCTTTTTGAGAACTCAGAGTGAGTAAATTGGCCATTTTCATGCACTTTTAACCATTCCATAAATCTTGTGTTTTGGGCCCCTGGAAGCATGAAAATCACTTTAAACATGCTAATTTTAGCTCTAACACTGATGATCCACCTACAAATGTGAACTGACGTTCAAAAATAAAACATTTGAAAACGGACCATTTTCCACATTTCTGAAGCATGACGTAATGGGGGGGGTGTTATCTCTTTTGTCGAAAATCAGCCGTTTTTGCTCGAACATTAAATGCCTCCAAATGGTATTTAATTAACTTCCCGGGGTGAAGAAACCCTTTTTGAGAACTCAGAGTGAGTAAATTGGCCATTTTCATGCACTTTTAACCATTCCATAAATCTTGTGTTTTGGGCCCCTGGAAGCATGAAAATCACTTTAAACATGCTAATTTTAGCTCTAACACTGATGATCCACCTACAAATGTGAACTGACGTTCAAAAATAAAACATTTGAAAACGGACCATTTTCCACATTTCTGAAGCATGACGTAATGGGGGGGTGTTATCTCTTTTGTCGAAAATCAGCCGTTTTTGCTCGAACATTAAATGCCTCCAAATGGTATTTAATTAACTTCCCGAGCCCCTGGAAGCATGAAAATCACTTTAAACATGCTAATTTTAGCTCTAACACTGATGATCCACCTACAAATGTGAACTGACGTTCAAAAATAAAACATTTGAAAACGGACCATTTTCCACATTTCTGAAGCATGACGTAATGGGGGGGTGTTATCTCTTTTGTCGAAAATCAGCCGTTTTTGCTCGAACATTAAATGCCTCCAAATGGTATTTAATTAACTTCCCGAGCCCCTGGAAGCATGAAAATCACTTTAAACATGCTAATTTTAGCTCTAACACTGATGATCCACCTACAAATGTGAACTGACGTTCAAAAATAAAACATTTGAAAACGGACCATTTTCCACATTTCTGAAGCATGACGTAATGGGGGGGTGTTATCTCTTTTGTCGAAAATCAGCCGTTTTTGCTCGAACATTAAATGCCTCCAAATGGTATTTAATTAACTTCCCGAGCCCCTGGAAGCATGAAAATCACTTTAAACATGCTAATTTTAGCTCTAACACTGATGATCCACCTACAAATGTGAACTGACGTTCAAAAATAAAACATTTGAAAACGGACCATTTTCCACATTTCTGAAGCATGACGTAATGGGGGGGTGTTATCTCTTTTGTCGAAAATCAGCCGTTTTTGCTCGAACATTAAATGCCTCCAAATGGTATTTAATTAACTTCCCGGGGTGAAGAAACCCTTTTTGAGAACTCAGAGTGAGTAAATTGGCCATTTTCATGCACTTTTAACCATTCCATAAATCTTGTGTTTTGGGCCCCTGGAAGCATGAAAATCACTTTAAACATGCTAATTTTAGCTCTAACACTGATGATCCACCTACAAATGTGAACTGACGTTCAAAAATAAAACATTTGAAAACGGACCATTTTCCACATTTCTGAAGCATGACGTAATGGGGGGGTGTTATCTCTTTTGTCGAAAATCAGCCGTTTTTGCTCGAACATTAAATGCCTCCAAATGGTATTCAATTAACTTCCCAAGCCCCTGGAAGCATGAAAATCACTTTAAACATGCTAATTTTAGCTCTAACACTGATGATCCACCTACAAATGTGAACTGACGTTCAAAAATAAAACATTTGAAAACGGACCATTTTCCACATTTCTGAAGCATGACGTAATGGGGGGGTGTTATCTCTTTTGTCGAAAATCAGCCGTTTTTGCTCGAACATTAAATGCCTCCAAATGGTATTTAATTAACTTCCCGAGCCCCTGGAAGCATGAAAATCACTTTAAACATGCTAATTTTAGCTCTAACACTGATGATCCACCTACAAATGTGAACTGACGTTCAAAAATAAAACATTTGAAAACGGACCATTTTCCACATTTCTGAAGCATGACATAATGGGGGGGTGTTATCTCTTTTGTTAAAAATCAGCCGTTTTTGCTCTAACATTAAATGCCTCCAAATGGTATTTAATTAACTTCCCGGGGTGAAGAAACCCTTTTTGAGAACTCAGAGTGAGTAAATTGGCCATTTTCATGCACTTTTAACCATTCCATAAATCTTGTGTTTTGGGCCCCTGGAAGCATGAAAATCACTTTAAACATGCTAATTTTAGCTCTAACACTGATGATCCACCTACAAATGTGAACTGACGTTCAAAAATAAAACATTTGAAAACGGACCATTTTCCACATTTCTGAAGCATGACGTAATGGGGGGGTGTTATCTCTTTTGTCGAAAATCAGCCGTTTTTGCTCGAACATTAAATGCCTCCAAATGGTATTTAATTAACTTCCCGGGGTGAAGAAACCCTTTTTGAGAACTCAGAGTGAGTAAATTGGCCATTTTCATGCACTTTTAACCATTCCATAAATCTTGTGTTTTGGGCCCCTGGAAGCATGAAAATCACTTTAAACATGCTAATTTTAGCTCTAACACTGATGATCCACCTACAAATGTGAACTGACGTTCAAAAATAAAACATTTGAAAACGGACCATTTTCCACATTTCTGAAGCATGACGTAATGGGGGGGTGTTATCTCTTTTGTCGAAAATCAGCCGTTTTTGCTCGAACATTAAATGCCTCCAAATGGTATTTAATTAACTTCCCGGGGTGAAGAAACCCTTTTTGAGAACTCAGAGTGAGTAAATTGGCCATTTTCATGCACTTTTAACCATTCCATAAATCTTGTGTTTTGGGCCCCTGGAAGCATGAAAATCACTTTAAACATGCTAATTTTAGCTCTAACACTGATGATCCACCTACAAATGTGAACTGACGTTCAAAAATAAAACATTTGAAAACGGACCATTTTCCACATTTCTGAAGCATGACGTAATGGGGGGGTGTTATCTCTTTTGTCGAAAATCAGCCGTTTTTGCTCGAACATTAAATGCCTCCAAATGGTATTTAATTAACTTCCCGAGCCCCTGGAAGCATGAAAATCACTTTAAACATGCTAATTTTAGCTCTAACACTGATGATCCACCTACAAATGTGAACTGACGTTCAAAAATAAAACATTTGAAAACGGACCATTTTCCACATTTCTGAAGCATGACGTAATGGGGGGGGTGTTATCTCTTTTGTCGAAAATCAGCCGTTTTTGCTCGAACATTAAATGCCTCCAAATGGTATTTAATTAACTTCCCGAGCCCCTGGAAGCATGAAAATCACTTTAAACATGCTAATTTTAGCTCTAACACTGATGATCCACCTACAAATGTGAACTGACGTTCAAAAATAAAACATTTGAAAACGGACCATTTTCCACATTTCTGAAGCATGACGTAATGGGGGGGTGTTATCTCTTTTGTCGAAAATCAGCCGTTTTTGCTCGAACATTAAATGCCTCCAAATGGTATTTAATTAACTTCCCGAGCCCCTGGAAGCATGAAAATCACTTTAAACATGCTAATTTTAGCTCTAACACTGATGATCCACCTACAAATGTGAACTGACGTTCAAAAATAAAACATTTGAAAACGGACCATTTTCCACATTTCTGAAGCATGACGTAATGGGGGGGTGTTATCTCTTTTGTCGAAAATCAGCCGTTTTTGCTCGAACATTAAATGCCTCCAAATGGTATTTAATTAACTTCCCGGGGTGAAGAAACCCTTTTTGAGAACTCAGAGTGAGTAAATTGGCCATTTTCATGCACTTTTAACCATTCCATAAATCTTGTGTTTTGGGCCCCTGGAAGCATGAAAATCACTTTAAACATGCTAATTTTAGCTCTAACACTGATGATCCACCTACAAATGTGAACTGACGTTCAAAAATAAAACATTTGAAAACGGACCATTTTCCACATTTCTGAAGCATGACGTAATGGGGGGGTGTTATCTCTTTTGTCGAAAATCAGCCGTTTTTGCTCGAACATTAAATGCCTCCAAATGGTATTTAATTAACTTCCCGGGGTGAAGAAACCCTTTTTGAGAACTCAGAGTGAGTAAATTGGCCATTTTCATGCACTTTTAACCATTCCATAAATCTTGTGTTTTGGGCCCCTGGAAGCATGAAAATCACTTTAAACATGCTAATTTTAGCTCTAACACTGATGATCCACCTACAAATGTGAACTGACGTTCAAAAATAAAACATTTGAAAACGGACCATTTTCCACATTTCTGAAGCATGACGTAATGGGGGGGTGTTATCTCTTTTGTCGAAAATCAGCCGTTTTTGCTCGAACATTAAATGCCTCCAAATGGTATTTAATTAACTTCCCGAGCCCCTGGAAGCATGAAAATCACTTTAAACATGCTAATTTTAGCTCTAACACTGTTGATCCACCTACAAATGTGAACTGACGTTCAAAAATAAAACATTTGAAAACGGACCATTTTCCACATTTCTGAAGCATGACGTAATGGGGGGGTGTTATCTCTTTTGTCGAAAATCAGCCGTTTTTGCTCGAACATTAAATGCCTCCAAATGGTATTTAATTAACTTCCCGAGCCCCTGGAAGCATGAAAATCACTTTAAACATGCTAATTTTAGCTCTAACACTGATGATCCACCTACAAATGTGAACTGACGTTCAAAAATAAAACATTTGAAAACGGACCATTTTCCACATTTCTGAAGCATGACGTAATGGGGGGTGTTATCTCTTTTGTCGAAAATCAGCCGTTTTTGCTCGAACATTAAATGCCTCCAAATGGTATTTAATTAACTTCCCGAGCCCCTGGAAGCATGAAAATCACTTTAAACATGCTAATTTTAGCTCTAACACTGATGATCCACCTACAAATGTGAACTGACGTTCAAAAATAAAACATTTGAAAACGGACCATTTTCCACATTTCTGAAGCATGACGTAATGGGGGGGTGTTATCTCTTTTGTCGAAAATCAGCCGTTTTTGCTCGAACATTAAATGCCTCCAAATGGTATTTAATTAACTTCCCGGGGTGAAGAAACCCTTTTTGAGAACTCAGAGTGAGTAAATTGGCCATTTTCATGCACTTTTAACCATTCCATAAATCTTGTGTTTTGGGCCCCTGGAAGCATGAAAATCACTTTAAACATGCTAATTTTAGCTCTAACACTGATGATCCACCTACAAATGTGAACTGACGTTCAAAAATAAAACATTTGAAAACGGACCATTTTCCACATTTCTGAAGCATGACGTAATGGGGGGGTGTTATCTCTTTTGTCGAAAATCAGCCGTTTTTGCTCGAACATTAAATGCCTCCAAATGGTATTTAATTAACTTCCCGAGCCCCTGGAAGCATGAAAATCACTTTAAACATGCTAATTTTAGCTCTAACACTGATGATCCACCTACAAATGTGAACTGACGTTCAAAAATAAAACATTTGAAAACGGACCATTTTCCACATTTCTGAAGCATGACGTAATGGGGGGGTGTTATCTCTTTTGTCGAAAATCAGCCGTTTTTGCTCGAACATTAAATGCCTCCAAATGGTATTTAATTAACTTCCCGAGCCCCTGGAAGCATGAAAATCACTTTAAACATGCTAATTTTAGCTCTAACACTGATGATCCACCTACAAATGTGAACTGACGTTCAAAAATAAAACATTTGAAAACGGACCATTTTCCACATTTCTGAAGCATGACGTAATGGGGGGGTGTTATCTCTTTTGTCGAAAAACAGCCGTTTTTGCTCGAACATTAAATGCCTCCAAATGGTATTTAATTAACTTCCCGAGCCCCTGGAAGCATGAAAATCACTTTAAACATGCTAATTTTAGCTCTAACACTGATGATCCACCTACAAATGTGAACTGACGTTCAAAAATAAAACATTTGAAAACGGACCATTTTCCACATTTCTGAAGCATGACGTAATGGGGGGGTGTTATCTCTTTTGTCGAAAATCAGCCGTTTTTGCTCGAACATTAAATGCCTCCAAATGGTATTTAATTAACTTCCCGAGCCCCTGGAAGCATGAAAATCACTTTAAACATGCTAATTTTAGCTCTAACACTGATGATCCACCTACAAATGTGAACTGACGTTCAAAAATAAAACATTTGAAAATGGACCATTTTCCACATTTCTGAAGCATGACGTAATGGGGGGGTGTTATCTCTTTTGTCGAAAATCAGCCGTTTTTGCTCGAACATTAAATGCCTCCAAATGGTATTTAATTAACTTCCCGAGCCCCTGGAAGCATGAAAATCACTTTAAACATGCTAATTTTAGCTCTAACACTGATGATCCACCTACAAATGTGAACTGACGTTCAAAAATAAAACATTTGAAAACGGACCATTTTCCACATTTCTGAAGCATGACGTAATGGGGGGGTGTTATCTCTTTTGTCGAAAATCAGCCGTTTTTGCTCGAACATTAAATGCCTCCAAATGGTATTTAATTAACTTCCCGGGGTGAAGAAACCCTTTTTGAGAACTCAGAGTGAGTAAATTGGCCATTTTCATGCACTTTTAACCATTCCATAAATCTTGTGTTTTGGGCCCCTGGAAGCATGAAAATCACTTTAAACATGCTAATTTTAGCTCTAACACTGATGATCCACCTACAAATGTGAACTGACGTTCAAAAATAAAACATTTGAAAACGGACCATTTTCCACATTTCTGAAGCATGACGTAATGGGGGGGTGTTATCTCTTTTGTCGAAAATCAGCCGTTTTTGCTCGAACATTAAATGCCTCCAAATGGTATTTAATTAACTTCCCGGGGTGAAGAAACCCTTTTTGAGAACTCAGAGTGAGTAAATTGGCCATTTTCATGCACTTTTAACCATTCCATAAATCTTGTGTTTTGGGCCCCTGGAAGCATGAAAATCACTTTAAACATGCTAATTTTAGCTCTAACACTGATGATCCACCTACAAATGTGAACTGACGTTCAAAAATAAAACATTTGAAAACGGACCATTTTCCACATTTCTGAAGGATGACGTAATGGGGGGGTGTTATCTCTTTTGTCGAAAATCAGCCGTTTTTGCTCGAACATTAAATGCCTCCAAATGGTATTTAATTAACTTCCCGGGGTGAAGAAACCCTTTTTGAGAACTCAGAGTGAGTAAATTGGCCATTTTCATGCACTTTTAACCATTCCATAAATCTTGTGTTTTGGGCCCCTGGAAGCATGAAAATCACTTTAAACATGCTAATTTTAGCTCTAACACTGATGATCCACCTACAAATGTGAACTGACGTTCAAATATAAAACATTTCAAAACGGACCATTTTCCACATTTCTGAAGCATGACTTAATGGGGGGGTGTTATCTCTTTTGTCGAAAATCAGCCGTTTTTGCTCGAACATTAAATGCCTCCAAATGGTATTTAATTAACTTCCCGAGCCCCTGGAAGCATGAAAATCACTTTAAACATGCTAATTTTAGCTCTAACACTGATGATCCACCTACAAATGTGAACTGACGTTCAAAAATAAAACATTTGAAAACGGACCATTTTCCACATTTCTGAAGCATGACGTAATGGGGGGGTGTTATCTCTTTTGTCGAAAATCAGCCGTTTTTGCTCGAACATTAAATGCCTCCAAATGGTATTTAATTAACTTCCCGAGCCCCTGGAAGCATGAAAATCACTTTAAACATGCTAATTTTAGCTCTAACACTGATGATCCACCTACAAATGTGAACTGACGTTCAAAAATAAAACATTTGAAAACGGACCATTTTCCACATTTCTGAAGCATGACGTAATGGGGGGGTGTTATCTCTTTTGTCGAAAATCAGCCGTTTTTGCTCGAACATTAAATGCCTCCAAATGGTATTTAATTAACTTCCCGGGGTGAAGAAACCCTTTTTGAGAACTCAGAGTGAGTAAATTGGCCATTTTCATGCACTTTTAACCATTCCATAAATCTTGTGTTTTGGGCCCCTGGAAGCATGAAAATCACTTTAAACATGCTAATTTTAGCTCTAACACTGATGATCCACCTACAAATGTGAACTGACGTTCAAAAATAAAACATTTGAAAACGGACCATTTTCCACATTTCTGAAGCATGACGTAATGGGGGGGTGTTATCTCTTTTGTCGAAAATCAGCCGTTTTTGCTCGAACATTAAATGCCTCCAAATGGTATTTAATTAACTTCCCGAGCCCCTGGAAGCATGAAAATCACTTTAAACATGCTAATTTTAGCTCTAACACTGATGATCCACCTACAAATGTGAACTGACGTTCAAAAATAAAACATTTGAAAACGGACCATTTTCCACATTTCTGAAGCATGACGTAATGGGGGGGTGTTATCTCTTTTGTCGAAAATCAGCCGTTTTTGCTCGAACATTAAATGCCTCCAAATGGTATTTAATTAACTTCCCGGGGTGAAGAAACCCTTTTTGAGAACTCAGAGTGAGTAAATTGGCCATTTTCATGCACTTTTAACCATTCCATAAATCTTGTGTTTTGGGCCCCTGGAAGCATGAAATTCACTTTAAACATGCTAATTTTAGCTCTAACACTGATGACCCACCTACAAATGTGAACTGACGTTCAAAAATAAAACATTTGAAAACGGACCATTTTCCACATTTCTGAAGCATGACGTAATGGGGGGGTGTTATCTCTTTTGTCGAAAATCAGCCGTTTTTGCTCGAACATTAAATGCCTCCAAATGGTATTTAATTAACTTCCCGGGGTGAAGAAACCCTTTTTGAGAACTCAGAGTGAGTAAATTGGCCATTTTCATGCACTTTTAACCATTCCATAAATCTTGTGTTTTGGGCCCCTGGAAGCATGAAAATCACTTTAAACATGCTAATTTTAGCTCTAACACTGATGATCCACCTACAAATGTGAACTGACGTTCAAAAATAAAACATTTGAAAACGGACCATTTTCCACATTTCTGAAGCATGACGTAATGGGGGGGTGTTATCTCTTTTGACGAAAATCAGCCGTTTTTGCTCGAACATTAAATGCCTCCAAATGGTATTTAATTAACTTCCCGGGGTGAAGAAACCCTTTTTGAGAACTCAGAGTGAGTAAATTGGCCATTTTCATGCACTTTTAACCATTCCATAAATCTTGTGTTTTGGGCCCCTGGAAGCATGAAAATCACTTTAAACATGCTAATTTTAGCTCTAACACTGATGATCCACCTACAAATGTGAACTGACGTTCAAAAATAAAACATTTGAAAACGGACCATTTTCCACATTTCTGAAGCATGACGTAATGGGGGGGTGTTATCTCTTTTGTCGAAAATCAGCCGTTTTTGCTCGAACATTAAATGCCTCCAAATGGTATTTAATTAACTTCCCGGGGTGAAGAAACCCTTTTTGAGAACTCAGAGTGAGTAAATTGGCCATTTTCATGCACTTTTAACCATTCCATAAATCTTGTGTTTTGGGCCCCTGGAAGCATGAAAATCACTTTAAACATGCTAATTTTAGCTCTAACACTGATGATCCACCTACAAATGTGAACTGACGTTCAAAAATAAAACATTTGAAAACAGACCATTTTCCACATTTCTGAAGCATGACGTAATGGGGGGGTGTTATCTCTTTTGTCGAAAATCAGCCGTTTTTGCTCGAACATTAAATGCCTCCAAATGGTATTTAATTAACTTCCCGAGCCCCTGGAAGCATGAAAATCACTTTAAACATGCTAATTTTAGCTCTAACACTGATGATCCACCTACAAATGTGAACTGACGTTCAAAAATAAAACATTTGAAAACAGACCATTTTCCACATTTCTGAAGCATGACGTAATGGGGGGGTGTTATCTCTTTTGTCGAAAATCAGCCGTTTTTGCTCGAACATTAAATGCCTCCAAATGGTATTTAATTAACTTCCCGAGCCCCTGGAAGCATGAAAATCACTTTAAACATGCTAATTTTAGCTCTAACACTGATGATCCACCTACAAATGTGAACTGACGTTCAAAAATAAAACATTTGAAAACGGACCATTTTCCACATTTCTGAAGCATGACGTAATGGGGGGGTGTTATCTCTTTTGTCGAAAATCAGCCGTTTTTGCTCGAACATTAAATGCCTCCAAATGGTATTTAATTAACTTCCCGAGCCCCTGGAAGCATGAAAATCACTTTAAACATGCTAATTTTAGCTCTAACACTGATGATCCACCTACAAATGTGAACTGACGTTCAAAAATAAAACATTTGAAAACGGACCATTTTCCACATTTCTGAAGCATGACGTAATGGGGGGGTGTTATCTCTTTTGTCGAAAATCAGCCGTTTTTGCTCGAACATTAAATGCCTCCAAATGGTATTTAATTAACTTCCCGGGGTGAAGAAACCCTTTTTGAGAACTCAGAGTGAGTAAATTGGCCATTTTCATGCACTTTTAACCATTCCATAAATCTTGTGTTTTGGGCCCCTGGAAGCATGAAAATCACTTTAAACATGCTAATTTTAGCTCTAACACTGATGATCCACCTACAAATGTGAACTGACGTTCAAAAATAAAACATTTGAAAACGGACCATTTTCCACATTTCTGAAGCATGACGTAATGGGGGGGGTGTTATCTCTTTTGTCGAAAATCAGCCGTTTTTGCTCGAACATTAAATGCCTCCAAATGGTATTTAATTAACTTCCCGGGGTGAAGAAACCCTTTTTGAGAACTCAGAGTGAGTAAATTGGCCATTTTCATGCACTTTTAACCATTCCATAAATCTTGTGTTTTGGGCCCCTGGAAGCATGAAAATCACTTTAAACATGCTAATTTTAGCTCTAACACTGATGATCCACCTACAAATGTGAACTGACGTTCAAAAATAAAACATTTGAAAACGGACCATTTTCCACATTTCTGAAGCATGACGTAATGGGGGGGTGTTATCTCTTTTGTCGAAAATCAGCCGTTTTTGCTCGAACATTAAATGCCTCCAAATGGTATTTAATTAACTTCCCGAGCCCCTGGAAGCATGAAAATCACTTTAAACATGCTAATTTTAGCTCTAACACTGATGATCCACCTACAAATGTGAACTGACGTTCAAAAATAAAACATTTGAAAACGGACCATTTTCCACATTTCTGAAGCATGACGTAATGGGGGGGTGTTATCTCTTTTGTCGAAAATCAGCCGTTTTTGCTCGAACATTAAATGCCTCCAACTGGTATTTAATTAACTTCCCGAGCCCCTGGAAGCATGAAAATCACTTTAAACATGCTAATTTTAGCTCTAACACTGATGATCCACCTACAAATGTGAACTGACGTTCAAAAATAAAACATTTGAAAACGGACCATTTTCCACATTTCTGAAGCATGACGTAATGGGGGGGTGTTATCTCTTTTGTCGAAAATCAGCCGTTTTTGCTCGAACATTAAATGCCTCCAAATGGTATTTAATTAACTTCCCGAGCCCCTGGAAGCATGAAAATCACTTTAAACATGCTAATTTTAGCTCTAACACTGATGATCCACCTACAAATGTGAACTGACGTTCAAAAATAAAACATTTGAAAACGGACCATTTTCCACATTTCTGAAGCATGACGTAATGGGGGGGTGTTATCTCTTTTGTCGAAAATCAGCCGTTTTTGCTCGAACATTAAATGCCTCCAAATGGTATTTAATTAACTTCCCGGGGTGAAGAAACCCTTTTTGAGAACTCAGAGTGAGTAAATTGGCCATTTTCATGCACTTTTAACCATTCCATAAATCTTGTGTTTTGGGCCCCTGGAAGCATGAAAATCACTTTAAACATGCTAATTTTAGCTCTAACACTGATGATCCACCTACAAATGTGAACTGACGTTCAAAAATAAAACATTTGAAAACGGACCATTTTCCACATTTCTGAAGCATGACGTAATGGGGGGGTGTTATCTCTTTTGTCGAAAATCAGCCGTTTTTGCTCGAACATTAAATGCCTCCAAATGGTATTCAATTAACTTCCCAAGCCCCTGGAAGCATGAAAATCACTTTAAACATGCTAATTTTAGCTCTAACACTGATGATCCACCTACAAATGTGAACTGACGTTCAAAAATAAAACATTTGAAAACGGACCATTTTCCACATTTCTGAAGCATGACGTAATGGGGGGGTGTTATCTCTTTTGTCGAAAATCAGCCGTTTTTGCTCGAACATTAAATGCCTCCAAATGGTATTTAATTAACTTCCCGAGCCCCTGGAAGCATGAAAATCACTTTAAACATGCTAATTTTAGCTCTAACACTGATGATCCACCTACAAATGTGAACTGACGTTCAAAAATAAAACATTTGAAAACGGACCATTTTCCACATTTCTGAAGCATGACATAATGGGGGGGTGTTATCTCTTTTGTTAAAAATCAGCCGTTTTTGCTCTAACATTAAATGCCTCCAAATGGTATTTAATTAACTTCCCGGGGTGAAGAAACCCTTTTTGAGAACTCAGAGTGAGTAAATTGGCCATTTTCATGCACTTTTAACCATTCCATAAATCTTGTGTTTTGGGCCCCTGGAAGCATGAAAATCACTTTAAACATGCTAATTTTAGCTCTAACACTGATGATCCACCTACAAATGTGAACTGACGTTCAAAAATAAAACATTTGAAAACGGACCATTTTCCACATTTCTGAAGCATGACGTAATGGGGGGGTGTTATCTCTTTTGTCGAAAATCAGCCGTTTTTGCTCGAACATTAAATGCCTCCAAATGGTATTTAATTAACTTCCCGGGGTGAAGAAACCCTTTTTGAGAACTCAGAGTGAGTAAATTGGCCATTTTCATGCACTTTTAACCATTCCATAAATCTTGTGTTTTGGGCCCCTGGAAGCATGAAAATCACTTTAAACATGCTAATTTTAGCTCTAACACTGATGATCCACCTACAAATGTGAACTGACGTTCAAAAATAAAACATTTGAAAACGGACCATTTTCCACATTTCTGAAGCATGACGTAATGGGGGGGTGTTATCTCTTTTGTCGAAAATCAGCCGTTTTTGCTCGAACATTAAATGCCTCCAAATGGTATTTAATTAACTTCCCGGGGTGAAGAAACCCTTTTTGAGAACTCAGAGTGAGTAAATTGGCCATTTTCATGCACTTTTAACCATTCCATAAATCTTGTGTTTTGGGCCCCTGGAAGCATGAAAATCACTTTAAACATGCTAATTTTAGCTCTAACACTGATGATCCACCTACAAATGTGAACTGACGTTCAAAAATAAAACATTTGAAAACGGACCATTTTCCACATTTCTGAAGCATGACGTAATGGGGGGGTGTTATCTCTTTTGTCGAAAATCAGCCGTTTTTGCTCGAACATTAAATGCCTCCAAATGGTATTTAATTAACTTCCCGAGCCCCTGGAAGCATGAAAATCACTTTAAACATGCTAATTTTAGCTCTAACACTGATGATCCACCTACAAATGTGAACTGACGTTCAAAAATAAAACATTTGAAAACGGACCATTTTCCACATTTCTGAAGCATGACGTAATGGGGGGGGTGTTATCTCTTTTGTCGAAAATCAGCCGTTTTTGCTCGAACATTAAATGCCTCCAAATGGTATTTAATTAACTTCCCGAGCCCCTGGAAGCATGAAAATCACTTTAAACATGCTAATTTTAGCTCTAACACTGATGATCCACCTACAAATGTGAACTGACGTTCAAAAATAAAACATTTGAAAACGGACCATTTTCCACATTTCTGAAGCATGACGTAATGGGGGGGTGTTATCTCTTTTGTCGAAAATCAGCCGTTTTTGCTCGAACATTAAATGCCTCCAAATGGTATTTAATTAACTTCCCGAGCCCCTGGAAGCATGAAAATCACTTTAAACATGCTAATTTTAGCTCTAACACTGATGATCCACCTACAAATGTGAACTGACGTTCAAAAATAAAACATTTGAAAACGGACCATTTTCCACATTTCTGAAGCATGACGTAATGGGGGGGTGTTATCTCTTTTGTCGAAAATCAGCCGTTTTTGCTCGAACATTAAATGCCTCCAAATGGTATTTAATTAACTTCCCGGGGTGAAGAAACCCTTTTTGAGAACTCAGAGTGAGTAAATTGGCCATTTTCATGCACTTTTAACCATTCCATAAATCTTGTGTTTTGGGCCCCTGGAAGCATGAAAATCACTTTAAACATGCTAATTTTAGCTCTAACACTGATGATCCACCTACAAATGTGAACTGACGTTCAAAAATAAAACATTTGAAAACGGACCATTTTCCACATTTCTGAAGCATGACGTAATGGGGGGGTGTTATCTCTTTTGTCGAAAATCAGCCGTTTTTGCTCGAACATTAAATGCCTCCAAATGGTATTTAATTAACTTCCCGGGGTGAAGAAACCCTTTTTGAGAACTCAGAGTGAGTAAATTGGCCATTTTCATGCACTTTTAACCATTCCATAAATCTTGTGTTTTGGGCCCCTGGAAGCATGAAAATCACTTTAAACATGCTAATTTTAGCTCTAACACTGATGATCCACCTACAAATGTGAACTGACGTTCAAAAATAAAACATTTGAAAACGGACCATTTTCCACATTTCTGAAGCATGACGTAATGGGGGGGTGTTATCTCTTTTGTCGAAAATCAGCCGTTTTTGCTCGAACATTAAATGCCTCCAAATGGTATTTAATTAACTTCCCGAGCCCCTGGAAGCATGAAAATCACTTTAAACATGCTAATTTTAGCTCTAACACTGTTGATCCACCTACAAATGTGAACTGACGTTCAAAAATAAAACATTTGAAAACGGACCATTTTCCACATTTCTGAAGCATGACGTAATGGGGGGGTGTTATCTCTTTTGTCGAAAATCAGCCGTTTTTGCTCGAACATTAAATGCCTCCAAATGGTATTTAATTAACTTCCCGAGCCCCTGGAAGCATGAAAATCACTTTAAACATGCTAATTTTAGCTCTAACACTGATGATCCACCTACAAATGTGAACTGACGTTCAAAAATAAAACATTTGAAAACGGACCATTTTCCACATTTCTGAAGCATGACGTAATGGGGGGTGTTATCTCTTTTGTCGAAAATCAGCCGTTTTTGCTCGAACATTAAATGCCTCCAAATGGTATTTAATTAACTTCCCGAGCCCCTGGAAGCATGAAAATCACTTTAAACATGCTAATTTTAGCTCTAACACTGATGATCCACCTACAAATGTGAACTGACGTTCAAAAATAAAACATTTGAAAACGGACCATTTTCCACATTTCTGAAGCATGACGTAATGGGGGGGTGTTATCTCTTTTGTCGAAAATCAGCCGTTTTTGCTCGAACATTAAATGCCTCCAAATGGTATTTAATTAACTTCCCGGGGTGAAGAAACCCTTTTTGAGAACTCAGAGTGAGTAAATTGGCCATTTTCATGCACTTTTAACCATTCCATAAATCTTGTGTTTTGGGCCCCTGGAAGCATGAAAATCACTTTAAACATGCTAATTTTAGCTCTAACACTGATGATCCACCTACAAATGTGAACTGACGTTCAAAAATAAAACATTTGAAAACGGACCATTTTCCACATTTCTGAAGCATGACGTAATGGGGGGGTGTTATCTCTTTTGTCGAAAATCAGCCGTTTTTGCTCGAACATTAAATGCCTCCAAATGGTATTTAATTAACTTCCCGAGCCCCTGGAAGCATGAAAATCACTTTAAACATGCTAATTTTAGCTCTAACACTGATGATCCACCTACAAATGTGAACTGACGTTCAAAAATAAAACATTTGAAAACGGACCATTTTCCACATTTCTGAAGCATGACGTAATGGGGGGGTGTTATCTCTTTTGTCGAAAATCAGCCGTTTTTGCTCGAACATTAAATGCCTCCAAATGGTATTTAATTAACTTCCCGAGCCCCTGGAAGCATGAAAATCACTTTAAACATGCTAATTTTAGCTCTAACACTGATGATCCACCTACAAATGTGAACTGACGTTCAAAAATAAAACATTTGAAAACGGACCATTTTCCACATTTCTGAAGCATGACGTAATGGGGGGGTGTTATCTCTTTTGTCGAAAAACAGCCGTTTTTGCTCGAACATTAAATGCCTCCAAATGGTATTTAATTAACTTCCCGAGCCCCTGGAAGCATGAAAATCACTTTAAACATGCTAATTTTAGCTCTAACACTGATGATCCACCTACAAATGTGAACTGACGTTCAAAAATAAAACATTTGAAAACGGACCATTTTCCACATTTCTGAAGCATGACGTAATGGGGGGGTGTTATCTCTTTTGTCGAAAATCAGCCGTTTTTGCTCGAACATTAAATGCCTCCAAATGGTATTTAATTAACTTCCCGAGCCCCTGGAAGCATGAAAATCACTTTAAACATGCTAATTTTAGCTCTAACACTGATGATCCACCTACAAATGTGAACTGACGTTCAAAAATAAAACATTTGAAAATGGACCATTTTCCACATTTCTGAAGCATGACGTAATGGGGGGGTGTTATCTCTTTTGTCGAAAATCAGCCGTTTTTGCTCGAACATTAAATGCCTCCAAATGGTATTTAATTAACTTCCCGAGCCCCTGGAAGCATGAAAATCACTTTAAACATGCTAATTTTAGCTCTAACACTGATGATCCACCTACAAATGTGAACTGACGTTCAAAAATAAAACATTTGAAAACGGACCATTTTCCACATTTCTGAAGCATGACGTAATGGGGGGGTGTTATCTCTTTTGTCGAAAATCAGCCGTTTTTGCTCGAACATTAAATGCCTCCAAATGGTATTTAATTAACTTCCCGGGGTGAAGAAACCCTTTTTGAGAACTCAGAGTGAGTAAATTGGCCATTTTCATGCACTTTTAACCATTCCATAAATCTTGTGTTTTGGGCCCCTGGAAGCATGAAAATCACTTTAAACATGCTAATTTTAGCTCTAACACTGATGATCCACCTACAAATGTGAACTGACGTTCAAAAATAAAACATTTGAAAACGGACCATTTTCCACATTTCTGAAGCATGACGTAATGGGGGGGTGTTATCTCTTTTGTCGAAAATCAGCCGTTTTTGCTCGAACATTAAATGCCTCCAAATGGTATTTAATTAACTTCCCGGGGTGAAGAAACCCTTTTTGAGAACTCAGAGTGAGTAAATTGGCCATTTTCATGCACTTTTAACCATTCCATAAATCTTGTGTTTTGGGCCCCTGGAAGCATGAAAATCACTTTAAACATGCTAATTTTAGCTCTAACACTGATGATCCACCTACAAATGTGAACTGACGTTCAAAAATAAAACATTTGAAAACGGACCATTTTCCACATTTCTGAAGGATGACGTAATGGGGGGGTGTTATCTCTTTTGTCGAAAATCAGCCGTTTTTGCTCGAACATTAAATGCCTCCAAATGGTATTTAATTAACTTCCCGGGGTGAAGAAACCCTTTTTGAGAACTCAGAGTGAGTAAATTGGCCATTTTCATGCACTTTTAACCATTCCATAAATCTTGTGTTTTGGGCCCCTGGAAGCATGAAAATCACTTTAAACATGCTAATTTTAGCTCTAACACTGATGATCCACCTACAAATGTGAACTGACGTTCAAAAATAAAACATTTGAAAACGGACCATTTTCCACATTTCTGAAGCATGACGTAATGGGGGGGTGTTATCTCTTTTGTCGAAAATCAGCCGTTTTTGCTCGAACATTAAATGCCTCCAAATGGTATTCAATTAACTTCCCAAGCCCCTGGAAGCATGAAAATCACTTTAAACATGCTAATTTTAGCTCTAACACTGATGATCCACCTACAAATGTGAACTGACGTTCAAAAATAAAACATTTGAAAACGGACCATTTTCCACATTTCTGAAGCATGACGTAATGGGGGGGTGTTATCTCTTTTGTCGAAAATCAGCCGTTTTTGCTCGAACATTAAATGCCTCCAAATGGTATTTAATTAACTTCCCGAGCCCCTGGAAGCATGAAAATCACTTTAAACATGCTAATTTTAGCTCTAACACTGATGATCCACCTACAAATGTGAACTGACGTTCAAAAATAAAACATTTGAAAACGGACCATTTTCCACATTTCTGAAGCATGACATAATGGGGGGGTGTTATCTCTTTTGTTAAAAATCAGCCGTTTTTGCTCTAACATTAAATGCCTCCAAATGGTATTTAATTAACTTCCCGGGGTGAAGAAACCCTTTTTGAGAACTCAGAGTGAGTAAATTGGCCATTTTCATGCACTTTTAACCATTCCATAAATCTTGTGTTTTGGGCCCCTGGAAGCATGAAAATCACTTTAAACATGCTAATTTTAGCTCTAACACTGATGATCCACCTACAAATGTGAACTGACGTTCAAAAATAAAACATTTGAAAACGGACCATTTTCCACATTTCTGAAGCATGACGTAATGGGGGGGTGTTATCTCTTTTGTCGAAAATCAGCCGTTTTTGCTCGAACATTAAATGCCTCCAAATGGTATTTAATTAACTTCCCGGGGTGAAGAAACCCTTTTTGAGAACTCAGAGTGAGTAAATTGGCCATTTTCATGCACTTTTAACCATTCCATAAATCTTGTGTTTTGGGCCCCTGGAAGCATGAAAATCACTTTAAACATGCTAATTTTAGCTCTAACACTGATGATCCACCTACAAATGTGAACTGACGTTCAAAAATAAAACATTTGAAAACGGACCATTTTCCACATTTCTGAAGCATGACGTAATGGGGGGGTGTTATCTCTTTTGTCGAAAATCAGCCGTTTTTGCTCGAACATTAAATGCCTCCAAATGGTATTTAATTAACTTCCCGGGGTGAAGAAACCCTTTTTGAGAACTCAGAGTGAGTAAATTGGCCATTTTCATGCACTTTTAACCATTCCATAAATCTTGTGTTTTGGGCCCCTGGAAGCATGAAAATCACTTTAAACATGCTAATTTTAGCTCTAACACTGATGATCCACCTACAAATGTGAACTGACGTTCAAAAATAAAACATTTGAAAACGGACCATTTTCCACATTTCTGAAGCATGACGTAATGGGGGGGTGTTATCTCTTTTGTCGAAAATCAGCCGTTTTTGCTCGAACATTAAATGCCTCCAAATGGTATTTAATTAACTTCCCGAGCCCCTGGAAGCATGAAAATCACTTTAAACATGCTAATTTTAGCTCTAACACTGATGATCCACCTACAAATGTGAACTGACGTTCAAAAATAAAACATTTGAAAACGGACCATTTTCCACATTTCTGAAGCATGACGTAATGGGGGGGGTGTTATCTCTTTTGTCGAAAATCAGCCGTTTTTGCTCGAACATTAAATGCCTCCAAATGGTATTTAATTAACTTCCCGAGCCCCTGGAAGCATGAAAATCACTTTAAACATGCTAATTTTAGCTCTAACACTGATGATCCACCTACAAATGTGAACTGACGTTCAAAAATAAAACATTTGAAAACGGACCATTTTCCACATTTCTGAAGCATGACGTAATGGGGGGGTGTTATCTCTTTTGTCGAAAATCAGCCGTTTTTGCTCGAACATTAAATGCCTCCAAATGGTATTTAATTAACTTCCCGAGCCCCTGGAAGCATGAAAATCACTTTAAACATGCTAATTTTAGCTCTAACACTGATGATCCACCTACAAATGTGAACTGACGTTCAAAAATAAAACATTTGAAAACGGACCATTTTCCACATTTCTGAAGCATGACGTAATGGGGGGGTGTTATCTCTTTTGTCGAAAATCAGCCGTTTTTGCTCGAACATTAAATGCCTCCAAATGGTATTTAATTAACTTCCCGGGGTGAAGAAACCCTTTTTGAGAACTCAGAGTGAGTAAATTGGCCATTTTCATGCACTTTTAACCATTCCATAAATCTTGTGTTTTGGGCCCCTGGAAGCATGAAAATCACTTTAAACATGCTAATTTTAGCTCTAACACTGATGATCCACCTACAAATGTGAACTGACGTTCAAAAATAAAACATTTGAAAACGGACCATTTTCCACATTTCTGAAGCATGACGTAATGGGGGGGTGTTATCTCTTTTGTCGAAAATCAGCCGTTTTTGCTCGAACATTAAATGCCTCCAAATGGTATTTAATTAACTTCCCGGGGTGAAGAAACCCTTTTTGAGAACTCAGAGTGAGTAAATTGGCCATTTTCATGCACTTTTAACCATTCCATAAATCTTGTGTTTTGGGCCCCTGGAAGCATGAAAATCACTTTAAACATGCTAATTTTAGCTCTAACACTGATGATCCACCTACAAATGTGAACTGACGTTCAAAAATAAAACATTTGAAAACGGACCATTTTCCACATTTCTGAAGCATGACGTAATGGGGGGGTGTTATCTCTTTTGTCGAAAATCAGCCGTTTTTGCTCGAACATTAAATGCCTCCAAATGGTATTTAATTAACTTCCCGAGCCCCTGGAAGCATGAAAATCACTTTAAACATGCTAATTTTAGCTCTAACACTGTTGATCCACCTACAAATGTGAACTGACGTTCAAAAATAAAACATTTGAAAACGGACCATTTTCCACATTTCTGAAGCATGACGTAATGGGGGGGTGTTATCTCTTTTGTCGAAAATCAGCCGTTTTTGCTCGAACATTAAATGCCTCCAAATGGTATTTAATTAACTTCCCGAGCCCCTGGAAGCATGAAAATCACTTTAAACATGCTAATTTTAGCTCTAACACTGATGATCCACCTACAAATGTGAACTGACGTTCAAAAATAAAACATTTGAAAACGGACCATTTTCCACATTTCTGAAGCATGACGTAATGGGGGGTGTTATCTCTTTTGTCGAAAATCAGCCGTTTTTGCTCGAACATTAAATGCCTCCAAATGGTATTTAATTAACTTCCCGAGCCCCTGGAAGCATGAAAATCACTTTAAACATGCTAATTTTAGCTCTAACACTGATGATCCACCTACAAATGTGAACTGACGTTCAAAAATAAAACATTTGAAAACGGACCATTTTCCACATTTCTGAAGCATGACGTAATGGGGGGGTGTTATCTCTTTTGTCGAAAATCAGCCGTTTTTGCTCGAACATTAAATGCCTCCAAATGGTATTTAATTAACTTCCCGGGGTGAAGAAACCCTTTTTGAGAACTCAGAGTGAGTAAATTGGCCATTTTCATGCACTTTTAACCATTCCATAAATCTTGTGTTTTGGGCCCCTGGAAGCATGAAAATCACTTTAAACATGCTAATTTTAGCTCTAACACTGATGATCCACCTACAAATGTGAACTGACGTTCAAAAATAAAACATTTGAAAACGGACCATTTTCCACATTTCTGAAGCATGACGTAATGGGGGGGTGTTATCTCTTTTGTCGAAAATCAGCCGTTTTTGCTCGAACATTAAATGCCTCCAAATGGTATTTAATTAACTTCCCGAGCCCCTGGAAGCATGAAAATCACTTTAAACATGCTAATTTTAGCTCTAACACTGATGATCCACCTACAAATGTGAACTGACGTTCAAAAATAAAACATTTGAAAACGGACCATTTTCCACATTTCTGAAGCATGACGTAATGGGGGGGTGTTATCTCTTTTGTCGAAAATCAGCCGTTTTTGCTCGAACATTAAATGCCTCCAAATGGTATTTAATTAACTTCCCGAGCCCCTGGAAGCATGAAAATCACTTTAAACATGCTAATTTTAGCTCTAACACTGATGATCCACCTACAAATGTGAACTGACGTTCAAAAATAAAACATTTGAAAACGGACCATTTTCCACATTTCTGAAGCATGACGTAATGGGGGGGTGTTATCTCTTTTGTCGAAAAACAGCCGTTTTTGCTCGAACATTAAATGCCTCCAAATGGTATTTAATTAACTTCCCGAGCCCCTGGAAGCATGAAAATCACTTTAAACATGCTAATTTTAGCTCTAACACTGATGATCCACCTACAAATGTGAACTGACGTTCAAAAATAAAACATTTGAAAACGGACCATTTTCCACATTTCTGAAGCATGACGTAATGGGGGGGTGTTATCTCTTTTGTCGAAAATCAGCCGTTTTTGCTCGAACATTAAATGCCTCCAAATGGTATTTAATTAACTTCCCGAGCCCCTGGAAGCATGAAAATCACTTTAAACATGCTAATTTTAGCTCTAACACTGATGATCCACCTACAAATGTGAACTGACGTTCAAAAATAAAACATTTGAAAATGGACCATTTTCCACATTTCTGAAGCATGACGTAATGGGGGGGTGTTATCTCTTTTGTCGAAAATCAGCCGTTTTTGCTCGAACATTAAATGCCTCCAAATGGTATTTAATTAACTTCCCGAGCCCCTGGAAGCATGAAAATCACTTTAAACATGCTAATTTTAGCTCTAACACTGATGATCCACCTACAAATGTGAACTGACGTTCAAAAATAAAACATTTGAAAACGGACCATTTTCCACATTTCTGAAGCATGACGTAATGGGGGGGTGTTATCTCTTTTGTCGAAAATCAGCCGTTTTTGCTCGAACATTAAATGCCTCCAAATGGTATTTAATTAACTTCCCGGGGTGAAGAAACCCTTTTTGAGAACTCAGAGTGAGTAAATTGGCCATTTTCATGCACTTTTAACCATTCCATAAATCTTGTGTTTTGGGCCCCTGGAAGCATGAAAATCACTTTAAACATGCTAATTTTAGCTCTAACACTGATGATCCACCTACAAATGTGAACTGACGTTCAAAAATAAAACATTTGAAAACGGACCATTTTCCACATTTCTGAAGCATGACGTAATGGGGGGGTGTTATCTCTTTTGTCGAAAATCAGCCGTTTTTGCTCGAACATTAAATGCCTCCAAATGGTATTTAATTAACTTCCCGGGGTGAAGAAACCCTTTTTGAGAACTCAGAGTGAGTAAATTGGCCATTTTCATGCACTTTTAACCATTCCATAAATCTTGTGTTTTGGGCCCCTGGAAGCATGAAAATCACTTTAAACATGCTAATTTTAGCTCTAACACTGATGATCCACCTACAAATGTGAACTGACGTTCAAAAATAAAACATTTGAAAACGGACCATTTTCCACATTTCTGAAGGATGACGTAATGGGGGGGTGTTATCTCTTTTGTCGAAAATCAGCCGTTTTTGCTCGAACATTAAATGCCTCCAAATGGTATTTAATTAACTTCCCGGGGTGAAGAAACCCTTTTTGAGAACTCAGAGTGAGTAAATTGGCCATTTTCATGCACTTTTAACCATTCCATAAATCTTGTGTTTTGGGCCCCTGGAAGCATGAAAATCACTTTAAACATGCTAATTTTAGCTCTAACACTGATGATCCACCTACAAATGTGAACTGACGTTCAAATATAAAACATTTCAAAACGGACCATTTTCCACATTTCTGAAGCATGACTTAATGGGGGGGTGTTATCTCTTTTGTCGAAAATCAGCCGTTTTTGCTCGAACATTAAATGCCTCCAAATGGTATTTAATTAACTTCCCGAGCCCCTGGAAGCATGAAAATCACTTTAAACATGCTAATTTTAGCTCTAACACTGATGATCCACCTACAAATGTGAACTGACGTTCAAAAATAAAACATTTGAAAACGGACCATTTTCCACATTTCTGAAGCATGACGTAATGGGGGGGTGTTATCTCTTTTGTCGAAAATCAGCCGTTTTTGCTCGAACATTAAATGCCTCCAAATGGTATTTAATTAACTTCCCGAGCCCCTGGAAGCATGAAAATCACTTTAAACATGCTAATTTTAGCTCTAACACTGATGATCCACCTACAAATGTGAACTGACGTTCAAAAATAAAACATTTGAAAACGGACCATTTTCCACATTTCTGAAGCATGACGTAATGGGGGGGTGTTATCTCTTTTGTCGAAAATCAGCCGTTTTTGCTCGAACATTAAATGCCTCCAAATGGTATTTAATTAACTTCCCGGGGTGAAGAAACCCTTTTTGAGAACTCAGAGTGAGTAAATTGGCCATTTTCATGCACTTTTAACCATTCCATAAATCTTGTGTTTTGGGCCCCTGGAAGCATGAAAATCACTTTAAACATGCTAATTTTAGCTCTAACACTGATGATCCACCTACAAATGTGAACTGACGTTCAAAAATAAAACATTTGAAAACGGACCATTTTCCACATTTCTGAAGCATGACGTAATGGGGGGGTGTTATCTCTTTTGTCGAAAATCAGCCGTTTTTGCTCGAACATTAAATGCCTCCAAATGGTATTTAATTAACTTCCCGAGCCCCTGGAAGCATGAAAATCACTTTAAACATGCTAATTTTAGCTCTAACACTGATGATCCACCTACAAATGTGAACTGACGTTCAAAAATAAAACATTTGAAAACGGACCATTTTCCACATTTCTGAAGCATGACGTAATGGGGGGGTGTTATCTCTTTTGTCGAAAATCAGCCGTTTTTGCTCGAACATTAAATGCCTCCAAATGGTATTTAATTAACTTCCCGAGCCCCTGGAAGCATGAAAATCACTTTAAACATGCTAATTTTAGCTCTAACACTGATGATCCACCTACAAATGTGAACTGACGTTCAAAAATAAAACATTTGAAAACGGACCATTTTCCACATTTCTGAAGCATGACGTAATGGGGGGTGTTATCTCTTTTGTCGAAAATCAGCCGTTTTTGCTCGAACATTAAATGCCTCCAAATGGTATTTAATTAACTTCCCGAGCCCCTGGAAGCATGAAAATCACTTTAAACATGCTAATTTTAGCTCTAACACTGATGATCCACCTACAAATGTGAACTGACGTTCAAAAATAAAACATTTGAAAACGGACCATTTTCCACATTTCTGAAGCATGACGTAATGGGGGGGTGTTATCTCTTTTGTCGAAAATCAGCCGTTTTTGCTCGAACATTAAATGCCTCCAAATGGTATTTAATTAACTTCCCGGGGTGAAGAAACCCTTTTTGAGAACTCAGAGTGAGTAAATTGGCCATTTTCATGCACTTTTAACCATTCCATAAATCTTGTGTTTTGGGCCCCTGGAAGCATGAAAATCACTTTAAACATGCTAATTTTAGCTCTAACACTGATGATCCACCTACAAATGTGAACTGACGTTCAAAAATAAAACATTTGAAAACGGACCATTTTCCACATTTCTGAAGCATGACGTAATGGGGGGGTGTTATCTCTTTTGTCGAAAATCAGCCGTTTTTGCTCGAACATTAAATGCCTCCAAATGGTATTTAATTAACTTCCCGAGCCCCTGGAAGCATGAAAATCACTTTAAACATGCTAATTTTAGCTCTAACACTGATGATCCACCTACAAATGTGAACTGACGTTCAAAAATAAAACATTTGAAAACGGACCATTTTCCACATTTCTGAAGCATGACGTAATGGGGGGGTGTTATCTCTTTTGTCGAAAATCAGCCGTTTTTGCTCGAACATTAAATGCCTCCAAATGGTATTTAATTAACTTCCCGAGCCCCTGGAAGCATGAAAATCACTTTAAACATGCTAATTTTAGCTCTAACACTGATGATCCACCTACAAATGTGAACTGACGTTCAAAAATAAAACATTTGAAAACGGACCATTTTCCACATTTCTGAAGCATGACGTAATGGGGGGGTGTTATCTCTTTTGTCGAAAATCAGCCGTTTTTGCTCGAACATTAAATGCCTCCAAATGGTATTTAATTAACTTCCCGAGCCCCTGGAAGCATGAAAATCACTTTAAACATGCTAATTTTAGCTCTAACACTGATGATCCACCTACAAATGTAAACTGACGTTCAAAAATAAAACATTTGAAAACGGACCATTTTCCACATTTCTGAAGCATGAAGTAATGGGGGGGTGTTATCTCTTTTGTCGAAAATCAGCCGTTTTTGCTCGAACATTAAATGCCTCCAAATGGTATTTAATTAACTTCCCGGGGTGAAGAAACCCTTTTTGAGAACTCAGAGTGAGTAAATTGGCCATTTTCATGCACTTTTAACCATTCCATAAATCTTGTGTTTTGGGCCCCTGGAAGCATGAAAATCACTTTAAACATGCTAATTTTAGCTCTAACACTGATGATCCACCTACAAATGTGAACTGACGTTCAAAAATAAAACATTTGAAAACGGGCCATTTTCCACATTTCTGAAGCATGACGTAATGGGGGGGTGTTATCTCTTTTGTCGAAAATCAGCCGTTTTTGCTCGAACATTAAATGCCTCCAAATGGTATTCAATTAACTTCCCAAGCCCCTGGAAGCATGAAAATCACTTTAAACATGCTAATTTTAGCTCTAACACTGATGATCCACCTACAAATGTGAACTGACGTTCAAAAATAAAACATTTGAAAACGGACCATTTTCCACATTTCTGAAGCATGACGTAATGGGGGGGTGTTATCTCTTTTGTCGAAAATCAGCCGTTTTTGCTCGAACATTAAATGCCTCCAAATGGTATTTAATTAACTTCCCGAGCCCCTGGAAGCATGAAAATCACTTTAAACATGCTAATTTTAGCTCTAACACTGATGATCCACCTACAAATGTGAACTGACGTTCAAAAATAAAACATTTGAAAACGGACCATTTTCCACATTTCTGAAGCATGACATAATGGGGGGGTGTTATCTCTTTTGTTAAAAATCAGCCGTTTTTGCTCTAACATTAAATGCCTCCAAATGGTATTTAATTAACTTCCCGGGGTGAAGAAACCCTTTTTGAGAACTCAGAGTGAGTAAATTGGCCATTTTCATGCACTTTTAACCATTCCATAAATCTTGTGTTTTGGGCCCCTGGAAGCATGAAAATCACTTTAAACATGCTAATTTTAGCTCTAACACTGATGATCCACCTACAAATGTGAACTGACGTTCAAAAATAAAACATTTGAAAACGGACCATTTTCCACATTTCTGAAGCATGACGTAATGGGGGGGTGTTATCTCTTTTGTCGAAAATCAGCCGTTTTTGCTCGAACATTAAATGCCTCCAAATGGTATTTAATTAACTTCCCGGGGTGAAGAAACCCTTTTTGAGAACTCAGAGTGAGTAAATTGGCCATTTTCATGCACTTTTAACCATTCCATAAATCTTGTGTTTTGGGCCCCTGGAAGCATGAAAATCACTTTAAACATGCTAATTTTAGCTCTAACACTGATGATCCACCTACAAATGTGAACTGACGTTCAAAAATAAAACATTTGAAAACGGACCATTTTCCACATTTCTGAAGCATGACGTAATGGGGGGGTGTTATCTCTTTTGTCGAAAATCAGCCGTTTTTGCTCGAACATTAAATGCCTCCAAATGGTATTTAATTAACTTCCCGGGATGAAGAAACCCTTTTTGAGAACTCAGAGTGAGTAAATTGGCCATTTTCATGCACTTTTAACCATTCCATAAATCTTGTGTTTTGGGCCCCTGGAAGCATGAAAATCACTTTAAACATGCTAATTTTAGCTCTAACACTGATGATCCACCTACAAATGTGAACTGACGTTCAAAAATAAAACATTTGAAAACGGACCATTTTCCACATTTCTGAAGCATGACGTAATGGGGGGGTGTTATCTCATTTGTCGAAAATCAGCCGTTTTTGCTCGAACATTAAATGCCTCCAAATGGTATTTAATTAACTTCCCGAGCCCCTGGAAGCATGAAAATCACTTTAAACATGCTAATTTTAGCTCTAACACTGATGATCCACCTACAAATGTGAACTGACGTTCAAAAATAAAACATTTGAAAACGGACCATTTTCCACATTTCTGAAGCATGACGTAATGGGGGGGTGTTATCTCTTTTGTCGAAAATCAGCCGTTTTTGCTCGAACATTAAATGCCTCCAAATGGTATTTAATTAACTTCCCGAGCCCCTGGAAGCATGAAAATCACTTTAAACATGCTAATTTTAGCTCTAACACTGATGATCCACCTACAAATGTGAACTGACGTTCAAAAATAAAACATTTGAAAACGGACCATTTTCCACATTTCTGAAGCATGACGTAATGGGGGGGTGTTATCTCTTTTGTCGAAAATCAGCCGTTTTTGCTCGAACATTAAATGCCTCCAAATGGTATTTAATTAACTTCCCGAGCCCCTGGAAGCATGAAAATCACTTTAAACATGCTAATTTTAGCTCTAACACTGATGATCCACCTACAAATGTGAACTGACGTTCAAAAATAAAACATTTGAAAACGGACCATTTTCCACATTTCTGAAGCATGACGTAATGGGGGGGTGTTATCTCTTTTGTCGAAAATCAGCCGTTTTTGCTCGAACATTAAATGCCTCCAAATGGTATTTAATTAACTTCCCGGGGTGAAGAAACCCTTTTTGAGAACTCAGAGTGAGTAAATTGGCCATTTTCATGCACTTTTAACCATTCCATAAATCTTGTGTTTTGGGCCCCTGGAAGCATGAAAATCACTTTAAACATGCTAATTTTAGCTCTAACACTGATGATCCACCTACAAATGTGAACTGACGTTCAAAAATAAAACATTTGAAAACGGACCATTTTCCACATTTCTGAAGCATGACGTAATGGGGGGGTGTTATCTCTTTTGTCGAAAATCAGCCGTTTTTGCTCGAACATTAAATGCCTCCAAATGGTATTTAATTAACTTCCCGGGGTGAAGAAACCCTTTTTGAGAACTCAGAGTGAGTAAATTGGCCATTTTCATGCACTTTTAACCATTCCATAAATCTTGTGTTTTGGGCCCCTGGAAGCATGAAAATCACTTTAAACATGCTAATTTTAGCTCTAACACTGATGATCCACCTACAAATGTGAACTGACGTTCAAAAATAAAACATTTGAAAACGGACCATTTTCCACATTTCTGAAGCATGACGTAATGGGGGGGTGTTATCTCTTTTGTCGAAAATCAGCCGTTTTTGCTCGAACATTAAATGCCTCCAAATGGTATTTAATTAACTTCCCGAGCCCCTGGAAGCATGAAAATCACTTTAAACATGCTAATTTTAGCTCTAACACTGTTGATCCACCTACAAATGTGAACTGACGTTCAAAAATAAAACATTTGAAAACGGACCATTTTCCACATTTCTGAAGCATGACGTAATGGGGGGGTGTTATCTCTTTTGTCGAAAATCAGCCGTTTTTGCTCGAACATTAAATGCCTCCAAATGGTATTTAATTAACTTCCCGAGCCCCTGGAAGCATGAAAATCACTTTAAACATGCTAATTTTAGCTCTAACACTGATGATCCACCTACAAATGTGAACTGACGTTCAAAAATAAAACATTTGAAAACGGACCATTTTCCACATTTCTGAAGCATGACGTAATGGGGGGTGTTATCTCTTTTGTCGAAAATCAGCCGTTTTTGCTCGAACATTAAATGCCTCCAAATGGTATTTAATTAACTTCCCGAGCCCCTGGAAGCATGAAAATCACTTTAAACATGCTAATTTTAGCTCTAACACTGATGATCCACCTACAAATGTGAACTGACGTTCAAAAATAAAACATTTGAAAACGGACCATTTTCCACATTTCTGAAGCATGACGTAATGGGGGGGTGTTATCTCTTTTGTCGAAAATCAGCCGTTTTTGCTCGAACATTAAATGCCTCCAAATGGTATTTAATTAACTTCCCGGGGTGAAGAAACCCTTTTTGAGAACTCAGAGTGAGTAAATTGGCCATTTTCATGCACTTTTAACCATTCCATAAATCTTGTGTTTTGGGCCCCTGGAAGCATGAAAATCACTTTAAACATGCTAATTTTAGCTCTAACACTGATGATCCACCTACAAATGTGAACTGACGTTCAAAAATAAAACATTTGAAAACGGACCATTTTCCACATTTCTGAAGCATGACGTAATGGGGGGGTGTTATCTCTTTTGTCGAAAATCAGCCGTTTTTGCTCGAACATTAAATGCCTCCAAATGGTATTCAATTAACTTCCCAAGCCCCTGGAAGCATGAAAATCACTTTAAACATGCTAATTTTAGCTCTAACACTGATGATCCACCTACAAATGTGAACTGACGTTCAAAAATAAAACATTTGAAAACGGACCATTTTCCACATTTCTGAAGCATGACGTAATGGGGGGGTGTTATCTCTTTTGTCGAAAATCAGCCGTTTTTGCTCGAACATTAAATGCCTCCAAATGGTATTTAATTAACTTCCCGAGCCCCTGGAAGCATGAAAATCACTTTAAACATGCTAATTTTAGCTCTAACACTGATGATCCACCTACAAATGTGAACTGACGTTCAAAAATAAAACATTTGAAAACGGACCATTTTCCACATTTCTGAAGCATGACATAATGGGGGGGTGTTATCTCTTTTGTTAAAAATCAGCCGTTTTTGCTCTAACATTAAATGCCTCCAAATGGTATTTAATTAACTTCCCGGGGTGAAGAAACCCTTTTTGAGAACTCAGAGTGAGTAAATTGGCCATTTTCATGCACTTTTAACCATTCCATAAATCTTGTGTTTTGGGCCCCTGGAAGCATGAAAATCACTTTAAACATGCTAATTTTAGCTCTAACACTGATGATCCACCTACAAATGTGAACTGACGTTCAAAAATAAAACATTTGAAAACGGACCATTTTCCACATTTCTGAAGCATGACGTAATGGGGGGGTGTTATCTCTTTTGTCGAAAATCAGCCGTTTTTGCTCGAACATTAAATGCCTCCAAATGGTATTTAATTAACTTCCCGGGGTGAAGAAACCCTTTTTGAGAACTCAGAGTGAGTAAATTGGCCATTTTCATGCACTTTTAACCATTCCATAAATCTTGTGTTTTGGGCCCCTGGAAGCATGAAAATCACTTTAAACATGCTAATTTTAGCTCTAACACTGATGATCCACCTACAAATGTGAACTGACGTTCAAAAATAAAACATTTGAAAACGGACCATTTTCCACATTTCTGAAGCATGACGTAATGGGGGGGTGTTATCTCTTTTGTCGAAAATCAGCCGTTTTTGCTCGAACATTAAATGCCTCCAAATGGTATTTAATTAACTTCCCGGGGTGAAGAAACCCTTTTTGAGAACTCAGAGTGAGTAAATTGGCCATTTTCATGCACTTTTAACCATTCCATAAATCTTGTGTTTTGGGCCCCTGGAAGCATGAAAATCACTTTAAACATGCTAATTTTAGCTCTAACACTGATGATCCACCTACAAATGTGAACTGACGTTCAAAAATAAAACATTTGAAAACGGACCATTTTCCACATTTCTGAAGCATGACGTAATGGGGGGGTGTTATCTCATTTGTCGAAAATCAGCCGTTTTTGCTCGAACATTAAATGCCTCCAAATGGTATTTAATTAACTTCCCGAGCCCCTGGAAGCATGAAAATCACTTTAAACATGCTAATTTTAGCTCTAACACTGATGATCCACCTACAAATGTGAACTGACGTTCAAAAATAAAACATTTGAAAACGGACCATTTTCCACATTTCTGAAGCATGACGTAATGGGGGGGTGTTATCTCTTTTGTCGAAAATCAGCCGTTTTTGCTCGAACATTAAATGCCTCCAAATGGTATTTAATTAACTTCCCGAGCCCCTGGAAGCATGAAAATCACTTTAAACATGCTAATTTTAGCTCTAACACTGATGATCCACCTACAAATGTGAACTGACGTTCAAAAATAAAACATTTGAAAACGGACCATTTTCCACATTTCTGAAGCATGACGTAATGGGGGGGTGTTATCTCTTTTGTCGAAAATCAGCCGTTTTTGCTCGAACATTAAATGCCTCCAAATGGTATTTAATTAACTTCCCGAGCCCCTGGAAGCATGAAAATCACTTTAAACATGCTAATTTTAGCTCTAACACTGATGATCCACCTACAAATGTGAACTGACGTTCAAAAATAAAACATTTGAAAACGGACCATTTTCCACATTTCTGAAGCATGACGTAATGGGGGGGTGTTATCTCTTTTGTCGAAAATCAGCCGTTTTTGCTCGAACATTAAATGCCTCCAAATGGTATTTAATTAACTTCCCGGGGTGAAGAAACCCTTTTTGAGAACTCAGAGTGAGTAAATTGGCCATTTTCATGCACTTTTAACCATTCCATAAATCTTGTGTTTTGGGCCCCTGGAAGCATGAAAATCACTTTAAACATGCTAATTTTAGCTCTAACACTGATGATCCACCTACAAATGTGAACTGACGTTCAAAAATAAAACATTTGAAAACGGACCATTTTCCACATTTCTGAAGCATGACGTAATGGGGGGGTGTTATCTCTTTTGTCGAAAATCAGCCGTTTTTGCTCGAACATTAAATGCCTCCAAATGGTATTTAATTAACTTCCCGGGGTGAAGAAACCCTTTTTGAGAACTCAGAGTGAGTAAATTGGCCATTTTCATGCACTTTTAACCATTCCATAAATCTTGTGTTTTGGGCCCCTGGAAGCATGAAAATCACTTTAAACATGCTAATTTTAGCTCTAACACTGATGATCCACCTACAAATGTGAACTGACGTTCAAAAATAAAACATTTGAAAACGGACCATTTTCCACATTTCTGAAGCATGACGTAATGGGGGGGTGTTATCTCTTTTGTCGAAAATCAGCCGTTTTTGCTCGAACATTAAATGCCTCCAAATGGTATTTAATTAACTTCCCGAGCCCCTGGAAGCATGAAAATCACTTTAAACATGCTAATTTTAGCTCTAACACTGTTGATCCACCTACAAATGTGAACTGACGTTCAAAAATAAAACATTTGAAAACGGACCATTTTCCACATTTCTGAAGCATGACGTAATGGGGGGGTGTTATCTCTTTTGTCGAAAATCAGCCGTTTTTGCTCGAACATTAAATGCCTCCAAATGGTATTTAATTAACTTCCCGAGCCCCTGGAAGCATGAAAATCACTTTAAACATGCTAATTTTAGCTCTAACACTGATGATCCACCTACAAATGTGAACTGACGTTCAAAAATAAAACATTTGAAAACGGACCATTTTCCACATTTCTGAAGCATGACGTAATGGGGGGTGTTATCTCTTTTGTCGAAAATCAGCCGTTTTTGCTCGAACATTAAATGCCTCCAAATGGTATTTAATTAACTTCCCGAGCCCCTGGAAGCATGAAAATCACTTTAAACATGCTAATTTTAGCTCTAACACTGATGATCCACCTACAAATGTGAACTGACGTTCAAAAATAAAACATTTGAAAACGGACCATTTTCCACATTTCTGAAGCATGACGTAATGGGGGGGTGTTATCTCTTTTGTCGAAAATCAGCCGTTTTTGCTCGAACATTAAATGCCTCCAAATGGTATTTAATTAACTTCCCGGGGTGAAGAAACCCTTTTTGAGAACTCAGAGTGAGTAAATTGGCCATTTTCATGCACTTTTAACCATTCCATAAATCTTGTGTTTTGGGCCCCTGGAAGCATGAAAATCACTTTAAACATGCTAATTTTAGCTCTAACACTGATGATCCACCTACAAATGTGAACTGACGTTCAAAAATAAAACATTTGAAAACGGACCATTTTCCACATTTCTGAAGCATGACGTAATGGGGGGATGTTATCTCTTTTGTCGAAAATCAGCCGTTTTTGCTCGAACATTAAATGCCTCCAAATGGTATTTAATTAACTTCCCGAGCCCCTGGAAGCATGAAAATCACTTTAAACATGCTAATTTTAGCTCTAACACTGATGATCCACCTACAAATGTGAACTGACGTTCAAAAATAAAACATTTGAAAACGGACCATTTTCCACATTTCTGAAGCATGACGTAATGGGGGGGTGTTATCTCTTTTGTCGAAAATCAGCCGTTTTTGCTCGAACATTAAATGCCTCCAAATGGTATTTAATTAACTTCCCGAGCCCCTGGAAGCATGAAAATCACTTTAAACATGCTAATTTTAGCTCTAACACTGATGATCCACCTACAAATGTGAACTGACGTTCAAAAATAAAACATTTGAAAACGGACCATTTTCCACATTTCTGAAGCATGACGTAATGGGGGGGTGTTATCTCTTTTGTCGAAAATCAGCCGTTTTTGCTCGAACATTAAATGCCTCCAAATGGTATTTAATTAACTTCCCGAGCCCCTGGAAGCATGAAAATCACTTTAAACATGCTAATTTTAGCTCTAACACTGATGATCCACCTACAAATGTGAACTGACGTTCAAAAATAAAACATTTGAAAACGGACCATTTTCCACATTTCTGAAGCATGACGTAATGGGGGGGTGTTATCTCTTTTGTCGAAAATCAGCCGTTTTTGCTCGAACATTAAATGCCTCCAAATGGTATTTAATTAACTTCCCGAGCCCCTGGAAGCATGAAAATCACTTTAAACATGCTAATTTTAGCTCTAACACTGATGATCCACCTACAAATGTGAACTGACGTTCAAAAATAAAACATTTGAAAATGGACCATTTTCCACATTTCTGAAGCATGACGTAATGGGGGGGTGTTATCTCTTTTGTCGAAAATCAGCCGTTTTTGCTCGAACATTAAATGCCTCCAAATGGTATTTAATTAACTTCCCGAGCCCCTGGAAGCATGAAAATCACTTTAAACATGCTAATTTTAGCTCTAACACTGATGATCCACCTACAAATGTGAACTGACGTTCAAAAATAAAACATTTGAAAACGGACCATTTTCCACATTTCTGAAGCATGACGTAATGGGGGGGTGTTATCTCTTTTGTCGAAAATCAGCCGTTTTTGCTCGAACATTAAATGCCTCCAAATGGTATTTAATTAACTTCCCGGGGTGAAGAAACCCTTTTTGAGAACTCAGAGTGAGTAAATTGGCCATTTTCATGCACTTTTAACCATTCCATAAATCTTGTGTTTTGGGCCCCTGGAAGCATGAAAATCACTTTAAACATGCTAATTTTAGCTCTAACACTGATGATCCACCTACAAATGTGAACTGACGTTCAAAAATAAAACATTTGAAAACGGACCATTTTCCACATTTCTGAAGCATGACGTAATGGGGGGGTGTTATCTCTTTTGTCGAAAATCAGCCGTTTTTGCTCGAACATTAAATGCCTCCAAATGGTATTTAATTAACTTCCCGGGGTGAAGAAACCCTTTTTGAGAACTCAGAGTGAGTAAATTGGCCATTTTCATGCACTTTTAACCATTCCATAAATCTTGTGTTTTGGGCCCCTGGAAGCATGAAAATCACTTTAAACATGCTAATTTTAGCTCTAACACTGATGATCCACCTACAAATGTGAACTGACGTTCAAAAATAAAACATTTGAAAACGGACCATTTTCCACATTTCTGAAGGATGACGTAATGGGGGGGTGTTATCTCTTTTGTCGAAAATCAGCCGTTTTTGCTCGAACATTAAATGCCTCCAAATGGTATTTAATTAACTTCCCGGGGTGAAGAAACCCTTTTTGAGAACTCAGAGTGAGTAAATTGGCCATTTTCATGCACTTTTAACCATTCCATAAATCTTGTGTTTTGGGCCCCTGGAAGCATGAAAATCACTTTAAACATGCTAATTTTAGCTCTAACACTGATGATCCACCTACAAATGTGAACTGACGTTCAAATATAAAACATTTGAAAACGGACCATTTTCCACATTTCTGAAGCATGACTTAATGGGGGGGTGTTATCTCTTTTGTCGAAAATCAGCCGTTTTTGCTCGAACATTAAATGCCTCCAAATGGTATTTAATTAACTTCCCGAGCCCCTGGAAGCATGAAAATCACTTTAAACATGCTAATTTTAGCTCTAACACTGATGATCCACCTACAAATGTGAACTGACGTTCAAAAATAAAACAATTGAAAACGGACCATTTTCCACATTTCTGAAGCATGACGTAATGGGGGGGTGTTATCTCTTTTGTCGAAAATCAGCCGTTTTTGCTCGAACATTAAATGCCTCCGAATGGTATTTAATTAACTTCCCGAGCCCCTGGAAGCATGAAAATCACTTTAAACATGCTAATTTTAGCTCTAACACTGATGATCCACCTACAAATGTGAACTGACGTTCAAAAATAAAACATTTGAAAACGGACCATTTTCCACATTTCTGAAGCATGACGTAATGGGGGGGTGTTATCTCTTTTGTCGAAAATCAGCCGTTTTTGCTCGAACATTAAATGCCTCCAAATGGTATTTAATTAACTTCCCGGGGTGAAGAAACCCTTTTTGAGAACTCAGAGTGAGTAAATTGGCCATTTTCATGCACTTTTAACCATTCCATAAATCTTGTGTTTTGGGCCCCTGGAAGCATGAAAATCACTTTAAACATGCTAATTTTAGCTCTAACACTGATGATCCACCTACAAATGTGAACTGACGTTCAAAAATAAAACATTTGAAAACGGACCATTTTCCACATTTCTGAAGCATGACGTAATGGGGGGGTGTTATCTCTTTTGTCGAAAATCAGCCGTTTTTGCTCGAACATTAAATGCCTCCAAATGGTATTTAATTAACTTCCCGAGCCCCTGGAAGCATGAAAATCACTTTAAACATGCTAATTTTAGCTCTAACACTGATGATCCACCTACAAATGTGAACTGACGTTCAAAAATAAAACATTTGAAAACGGACCATTTTCCACATTTCTGAAGCATGACGTAATGGGGGGGTGTTATCTCTTTTGTCGAAAATCAGCCGTTTTTGCTCGAACATTAAATGCCTCCAAATGGTATTTAATTAACTTCCCGAGCCCCTGGAAGCATGAAAATCACTTTAAACATGCTAATTTTAGCTCTAACACTGATGATCCACCTACAAATGTGAACTGACGTTCAAAAATAAAACATTTGAAAACGGACCATTTTCCACATTTCTGAAGCATGACGTAATGGGGGGTGTTATCTCTTTTGTCGAAAATCAGCCGTTTTTGCTCGAACATTAAATGCCTCCAAATGGTATTTAATTAACTTCCCGAGCCCCTGGAAGCATGAAAATCACTTTAAACATGCTAATTTTAGCTCTAACACTGATGATCCACCTACAAATGTGAACTGACGTTCAAAAATAAAACATTTGAAAACGGACCATTTTCCACATTTCTGAAGCATGACGTAATGGGGGGGTGTTATCTCTTTTGTCGAAAATCAGCCGTTTTTGCTCGAACATTAAATGCCTCCAAATGGTATTTAATTAACTTCCCGAGCCCCTGGAAGCATGAAAATCACTTTAAACATGCTAATTTTAGCTCTAACACTGATGATCCACCTACAAATGTGAACTGACGTTCAAAAATAAAACATTTGAAAACGGACCATTTTCCACATTTCTGAAGCATGACGTAATGGGGGGGTGTTATCTCTTTTGTCGAAAATCAGCCGTTTTTGCTCGAACATTAAATGCCTCCAAATGGTATTTAATTAACTTCCCGGGGTGAAGAAACCCTTTTTGAGAACTCAGAGTGAGTAAATTGGCCATTTTCATGCACTTTTAACCATTCCATAAATCTTGTGTTTTGGGCCCCTGGAAGCATGAAAATCACTTTAAACATGCTAATTTTAGCTCTAACACTGATGATCCACCTACAAATGTGAACTGACGTTCAAAAATAAAACATTTGAAAACGGACCATTTTCCACATTTCTGAAGCATGACGTAATGGGGGGGTGTTATCTCTTTTGTCGAAAATCAGCCGTTTTTGCTCGAACATTAAATGCCTCCAAATGGTATTTAATTAACTTCCCGGGGTGAAGAAACCCTTTTTGAGAACTCAGAGTGAGTAAATTGGCCATTTTCATGCACTTTTAACCATTCCATAAATCTTGTGTTTTGGGCCCCTGGAAGCATGAAAATCACTTTAAACATGCTAATTTTAGCTCTAACACTGATGATCCACCTACAAATGTGAACTGACGTTCAAAAATAAAACATTTGAAAACGGACCATTTTCCACATTTCTGAAGCATGACGTAATGGGGGGGTGTTATCTCTTTTGTCGAAAATCAGCCGTTTTTGCTCGAACATTAAATGCCTCCAAATGGTATTTAATTAACTTCCCGGGGTGAAGAAACCCTTTTTGAGAACTCAGAGTGAGTAAATTGGCCATTTTCATGCACTTTTAACCATTCCATAAATCTTGTGTTTTGGGCCCCTGGAAGCATGAAAATCACTTTAAACATGCTAATTTTAGCTCTAACACTGATGATCCACCTACAAATGTGAACTGACGTTCAAAAATAAAACATTTGAAAACGGACCATTTTCCACATTTCTGAAGCATGACGTAATGGGGGGGTGTTATCTCTTTTGTCGAAAATCAGCCGTTTTTGCTCGAACATTAAATGCCTCCAAATGGTATTTAATTAACTTCCCGAGCCCCTGGAAGCATGAAAATCACTTTAAACATGCTAATTTTAGCTCTAACACTGATGATCCACCTACAAATGTGAACTGACGTTCAAAAATAAAACATTTGAAAACGGACCATTTTCCACATTTCTGAAGCATGACGTAATGGGGGGGTGTTATCTCTTTTGTCGAAAATCAGCCGTTTTTGCTCGAACATTAAATGCCTCCAAATGGTATTTAATTAACTTCCCGAGCCCCTGGAAGCATGAAAATCACTTTAAACATGCTAATTTTAGCTCTAACACTGATGATCCACCTACAAATGTGAACTGACGTTCAAAAATAAAACATTTGAAAACGGACCATTTTCCACATTTCTGAAGCATGACGTAATGGGGGGGTGTTATCTCTTTTGTCGAAAATCAGCCGTTTTTGCTCGAACATTAAATGCCTCCAAATGGTATTTAATTAACTTCCCGAGCCCCTGGAAGCATGAAAATCACTTTAAACATGCTAATTTTAGCTCTAACACTGATGATCCACCTACAAATGTGAACTGACGTTCAAAAATAAAACATTTGAAAACGGACCATTTTCCACATTTCTGAAGCATGACGTAATGGGGGGGTGTTATCTCTTTTGTCGAAAATCAGCCGTTTTTGCTCGAACATTAAATGCCTCCAAATGGTATTTAATTAACTTCCCGAGCCCCTGGAAGCATGAAAATCACTTTAAACATGCTAATTTTAGCTCTAACACTGATGATCCACCTACAAATGTGAACTGACGTTCAAAAATAAAACATTTGAAAACGGACCATTTTCCACATTTCTGAAGCATGACGTAATGGGGGGGTGTTATCTCTTTTGTCGAAAATCAGCCGTTTTTGCTCGAACATTAAATGCCTCCAAATGGTATTTAATTAACTTCCCGAGCCCCTGGAAGCATGAAAATCACTTTAAACATGCTAATTTTAGCTCTAACACTGATGATCCACCTACAAATGTGAACTGACGTTCAAAAATAAAACATTTGAAAACGGACCATTTTCCACATTTCTGAAGCATGACGTAATGGGGGGGTGTTATCTCTTTTGTCGAAAATCAGCCGTTTTTGCTCGAACATTAAATGCCTCCAAATGGTATTTAATTAACTTCCCGGGGTGAAGAAACCCTTTTTGAGAACTCAGAGTGAGTAAATTGGCCATTTTCATGCACTTTTAACCATTCCATAAATCTTGTGTTTTGGGCCCCTGGAAGCATGAAAATCACTTTAAACATGCTAATTTTAGCTCTAACACTGATGATCCACCTACAAATGTGAACTGACGTTCAAAAATAAAACATTTGAAAACGGACCATTTTCCACATTTCTGAAGCATGACGTAATGGGGGGGTGTTATCTCTTTTGTCGAAAATCAGCCGTTTTTGCTCGAACATTAAATGCCTCCAAATGGTATTTAATTAACTTCCCGGGGTGAAGAAACCCTTTTTGAGAACTCAGAGTGAGTAAATTGGCCATTTTCATGCACTTTTAACCATTCCATAAATCTTGTGTTTTGGGCCCCTGGAAGCATGAAAATCACTTTAAACATGCTAATTTTAGCTCTAACACTGATGATCCACCTACAAATGTGAACTGACGTTCAAAAATAAAACATTTGAAAACGGACCATTTTCCACATTTCTGAAGCATGACGTAATGGGGGGGTGTTATCTCTTTTGTCGAAAATCAGCCGTTTTTGCTCGAACATTAAATGCCTCCAAATGGTATTTAATTAACTTCCCGGGGTGAAGAAACCCTTTTTGAGAACTCAGAGTGAGTAAATTGGCCATTTTCATGCACTTTTAACCATTCCATAAATCTTGTGTTTTGGGCCCCTGGAAGCATGAAAATCACTTTAAACATGCTAATTTTAGCTCTAACACTGATGATCCACCTACAAATGTGAACTGACGTTCAAAAATAAAACATTTGAAAACGGACCATTTTCCACATTTCTGAAGCATGACGTAATGGGGGGGTGTTATCTCTTTTGTCGAAAATCAGCCGTTTTTGCTCGAACATTAAATGCCTCCAAATGGTATTTAATTAACTTCCCGAGCCCCTGGAAGCATGAAAATCACTTTAAACATGCTAATTTTAGCTCTAACACTGATGATCCACCTACAAATGTGAACTGACGTTCAAAAATAAAACATTTGAAAACGGACCATTTTCCACATTTCTGAAGCATGACGTAATGGGGGGGTGTTATCTCTTTTGTCGAAAATCAGCCGTTTTTGCTCGAACATTAAATGCCTCCAAATGGTATTTAATTAACTTCCCGAGCCCCTGGAAGCATGAAAATCACTTTAAACATGCTAATTTTAGCTCTAACACTGATGATCCACCTACAAATGTGAACTGACGTTCAAAAATAAAACATTTGAAAACGGACCATTTTCCACATTTCTGAAGCATGACGTAATGGGGGGGTGTTATCTCTTTTGTCGAAAATCAGCCGTTTTTGCTCGAACATTAAATGCCTCCAAATGGTATTTAATTAACTTCCCGAGCCCCTGGAAGCATGAAAATCACTTTAAACATGCTAATTTTAGCTCTAACACTGATGATCCACCTACAAATGTGAACTGACGTTCAAAAATAAAACATTTGAAAACGGACCATTTTCCACATTTCTGAAGCATGACGTAATGGGGGGGTGTTATCTCTTTTGTCGAAAATCAGCCGTTTTTGCTCGAACATTAAATGCCTCCAAATGGTATTTAATTAACTTCCCGAGCCCCTGGAAGCATGAAAATCACTTTAAACATGCTAATTTTAGCTCTAACACTGATGATCCACCTACAAATGTGAACTGACGTTCAAAAATAAAACATTTGAAAACGGACCATTTTCCACATTTCTGAAGCATGACGTAATGGGGGGGTGTTATCTCTTTTGTCGAAAATCAGCCGTTTTTGCTCGAACATTAAATGCCTCCAAATGGTATTTAATTAACTTCCCGAGCCCCTGGAAGCATGAAAATCACTTTAAACATGCTAATTTTAGCTCTAACACTGATGATCCACCTACAAATGTGAACTGACGTTCAAAAATAAAACATTTGAAAACGGACCATTTTCCACATTTCTGAAGCATGACGTAATGGGGGGTGTTATCTCTTTTGTCGAAAATCAGCCGTTTTTGCTCGAACATTAAATGCCTCCAAATGGTATTTAATTAACTTCCCGAGCCCCTGGAAGCATGAAAATCACTTTAAACATGCTAATTTTAGCTCTAACACTGATGATCCACCTACAAATGTGAACTGACGTTCAAAAATAAAACATTTGAAAACGGACCATTTTCCACATTTCTGAAGCATGACGTAATGGGGGGGTGTTATCTCTTTTGTCGAAAATCAGCCGTTTTTGCTCGAACATTAAATGCCTCCAAATGGTATTTAATTAACTTCCCGAGCCCCTGGAAGCATGAAAATCACTTTAAACATGCTAATTTTAGCTCTAACACTGATGATCCACCTACAAATGTGAACTGACGTTCAAAAATAAAACATTTGAAAACGGACCATTTTCCACATTTCTGAAGCATGACGTAATGGGGGGGTGTTATCTCTTTTGTCGAAAATCAGCCGTTTTTGCTCGAACATTAAATGCCTCCAAATGGTATTTAATTAACTTCCCGGGGTGAAGAAACCCTTTTTGAGAACTCAGAGTGAGTAAATTGGCCATTTTCATGCACTTTTAACCATTCCATAAATCTTGTGTTTTGGGCCCCTGGAAGCATGAAAATCACTTTAAACATGCTAATTTTAGCTCTAACACTGATGATCCACCTACAAATGTGAACTGACGTTCAAAAATAAAACATTTGAAAACGGACCATTTTCCACATTTCTGAAGCATGACGTAATGGGGGGGTGTTATCTCTTTTGTCGAAAATCAGCCGTTTTTGCTCGAACATTAAATGCCTCCAAATTGTATTTAATTAACTTCCCGGGGTGAAGAAACCCTTTTTGAGAACTCAGAGTGAGTAAATTGGCCATTTTCATGCACTTTTAACCATTCCATAAATCTTGTGTTTTGGGCCCCTGGAAGCATGAAAATCACTTTAAACATGCTAATTTTAGCTCTAACACTGATGATCCACCTACAAATGTGAACTGACGTTCAAAAATAAAACATTTGAAAACGGACCATTTTCCACATTTCTGAAGCATGACGTAATGGGGGGGTGTTATCTCTTTTGTCGAAAATCAGCCGTTTTTGCTCGAACATTAAATGCCTCCAAATGGTATTTAATTAACTTCCCGGGGTGAAGAAACCCTTTTTGAGAACTCAGAGTGAGTAAATTGGCCATTTTCATGCACTTTTAACCATTCCATAAATCTTGTGTTTTGGGCCCCTGGAAGCATGAAAATCACTTTAAACATGCTAATTTTAGCTCTAACACTGATGATCCACCTACAAATGTGAACTGACGTTCAAAAATAAAACATTTGAAAACGGACCATTTTCCACATTTCTGAAGCATGACGTAATGGGGGGGTGTTATCTCTTTTGTCGAAAATCAGCCGTTTTTGCTCGAACATTAAATGCCTCCAAATGGTATTTAATTAACTTCCCGAGCCCCTGGAAGCATGAAAATCACTTTAAACATGCTAATTTTAGCTCTAACACTGATGATCCACCTACAAATGTGAACTGACGTTCAAAAATAAAACATTTGAAAACGGACCATTTTCCACATTTCTGAAGCATGACGTAATGGGGGGGTGTTATCTCTTTTGTCGAAAATCAGCCGTTTTTGCTCGAACATTAAATGCCTCCAAATGGTATTTAATTAACTTCCCGAGCCCCTGGAAGCATGAAAATCACTTTAAACATGCTAATTTTAGCTCTAACACTGATGATCCACCTACAAATGTGAACTGACGTTCAAAAATAAAACATTTGAAAACGGACCATTTTCCACATTTCTGAAGCATGACGTAATGGGGGGGTGTTATCTCTTTTGTCGAAAATCAGCCGTTTTTGCTCGAACATTAAATGCCTCCAAATGGTATTTAATTAACTTCCCGAGCCCCTGGAAGCATGAAAATCACTTTAAACATGCTAATTTTAGCTCTAACACTGATGATCCACCTACAAATGTGAACTGACGTTCAAAAATAAAACATTTGAAAACGGACCATTTTCCACATTTCTGAAGCATGACGTAATGGGGGGGTGTTATCTCTTTTGTCGAAAATCAGCCGTTTTTGCTCGAACATTAAATGCCTCCAAATGGTATTTAATTAACTTCCCGGGGTGAAGAAACCCTTTTTGAGAACTCAGAGTGAGTAAATTGGCCATTTTCATGCACTTTTAACCATTCCATAAATCTTGTGTTTTGGGCCTCAAGAAGCATGAAAATCACTTTAAACATGCTAATTTTAGCTCTAACACTGATGATCCACCTACAAATGT